>NC_090122.1:650129-797629 GCF_023973825.1 Plasmodium brasilianum
TTTGTATATATATATATATATATATATATAAATATATATACACATATGCATATACTTATATATACACACGCATATATATATGTGCTATTTTTGAAGCTCAAATTTTCGTAAGAAAAAAAATCTTTTTTTTTCTTTTCCACATGTACACTGTTAAAATATTTTCCAATTCGAAAATTCTCGTTTTTTTCTATTCTTATTTATAAGCTTATTTTTATACTAATTTTTTCTTATTCTCACTATTTTATTTTTATTTTATTTCATTTTTTTTTTTTTTTGAGTAGCCAATTTACACACTATTCTACTTAACTGTACATTTTTTTTTTTTTTTTTTTTTTTACACAAATTTTGTCATAAAGTTCTGTACAGCAGTATTATATATTTTTTCGTAAAAAGATTTTTTTTTTTTTTTTTACACATTCACTATTTTTACCTAACCTATTCATATTTATATTGCCCATTTTATTATAGTAAACTATATTTGTATAACTCTTATATATTCATTTGACAACCTTTGTTTTTTTTTTTTAGGTACATATATATTATTTAAATCATTTATTTCTGACTTGTTCATGTAATTTTTTCGACAGCATTTTTTAGATTCATTTTTTATTTTTGTATCATTTAGGCAACATTCTGTTCTCATCTTAAAATTTAAATGATTTCCCACTCCACCCAATTGGATATAAAATTTTGTCCGATTAAAACGTAAGACGATTATGTAAATTTTTTAAACATCTTCGAAAAAAGCCGTATGATGGTGATTACATTAATTTATGTACTTTTTTTTTTTTTTTTTTTTGTAAACATAGCTATTTTGTTATCTCTTTTATTATATACACATGTATATGTATAAATAGGATACCAAATGTAGAAAAAAATTAGCCAAGTTGAAAACCGCCTGTTGTTATATTTATATCATTATACCACCTTTAACAAATTACTACTACTGATTTTACCACGAACGTGCTGCTCTCAAATTTCAGACAGGAATTATCTCTCGGTTAAAGAGGAGTATGGTAAAAACGCAAGAAGTTGAAAAAAAAAAAAAAAAAAAAAAGGTAAAAAAACGTGTAAAAATATATGTAAAAAAAAATATTTTTTTTAAATTTGATTAAAAAAAAAGATATATCAAATTTATAATATTAAAAAGGAAGATAACAAAATGGTAAGATAAAAAGAATAAAATATAACAAATGAGAGATACAAACTCCCCTAAAGAAGTGGTTGCATCAGGTCAAAATTATTTGCACCCTTAAATGCATGCACATATCTTCTTTTTTTAAAATAAATTGTAACTATTAGCATTAATATAAGGATAATAACTAGAATAACAAAGACGAATAATACATATAGGCCCTTCAAGTACTCTGTTAAAAGGAAATGTGTTAAGACGAAATGAGGTAGAACATGGTGAGGTACAGTAATATAAATGTAAAAAAAAAAAAAAAAAAAAAAAAAGCATCACATCACATCGTTCACGTGTTACATTTTTTATCTTTTTTTTTTTTTTTTTTTCTGCATAATATTTTATTAACCTTGCTTAATCAAGTAATAGCCAAAAAGATAATGATTTATACTTATAATTATCATTGTAACCACCTCAAATAGGGCAAAGGCAGAGGTAATACTCTCATTATTTTTTACGCTTCATAAAAAAGGCAAAAGAATGTATGCAGATGAAAATTACATAGACTAGTTTCGGAATATATTAGCGACGTGATATTGTTAATATTTAAATGCGGATACATTCACACACACGCATATATACATATATACACGTAAATACTGCATAAACACTCAATTTCTCTATTTTTCAAACCACAAGTGCGTAGGTATTTGGGAAATAATAACCGTGGGGATAATGGATTCACTAATACCTGTTATATAAAAAAAAAAAAAAATAATAATAAAAAATATTTGTATACATATACATATATATATATATATCTATTTATGATGCATATTAAAACACATGTAAATCACGTGGGCAAAAATGTAACTTCAACTTATGTTTAGAAGAAACACATTGACGTTAAGTATGTTTTTCATTATACATGCACATGCATCGTGCTCATAACCACACATTTTTGACGGACCTATTAAGTTGAAGAACAAAAAGGCTAAGACGTCCGAATCTAAAAATGTGCACATATGTATATGTATGTAGGTATGTATGTCTGCATGTATACATGTTCGCTTGTGGATGTGTGAGCGAAAGGGGGTAGATCGTGACCCATATATAAGAAATGCATAAGGCTAAATTTCCAAAAATCATGTGTTTACTTATATTGAACTTGTAACAATATATTGATCCAGATATGGCAATTAAAATGAAAAGGGAAGAAGATAAAAGCAGAGAGAGAAAAGAGCCTATATTGTCAATGATATATCCAGAAAAGGGTATAGCTAACAGTGAAACAAAGGTCATAAGAATAGTATAAATATTAGACACATAAATATTTATATTAAATACAATTAAATATATATAAAAAAAATAGTTTACGAATATGTGCATAATTGATAATAAAAAAGCATATATAAATATAAAAAAAAAGAAAAAAAAAGTGAACGAAGAAAAAAATGTTTTCACTTTTTCATATATTATAAATATATTTTTAATTTTATATCTTTCTTTGTATTTGTTAAGTAACAAAGGTGAGTTATCTTTATCATCATAAGATAACTCCAAGTCATCACAGTACAAATATTTGTCTTCCTCATAGTAAGTCGGGGTCAACAAGGAGTTCTTTTCGCCCTTTTCGATCTTTTGATCCTCTTCCTCGTAGTTTTCCTTTTCAGATAAGTTCTCTGCACCTAAATTGTTGTTATCTCCTCTTTCTTTATGCCGTTCGTCTAAATGATTTACAACATGACGTTTTGAATTGATATTAAATATTTCATTTGTTCCTATGTTTCGATTATCAGTTGAGCTATGTAAACCTGTTTCGTGTTTTCCACCTGTAACATATTTTTTTACAGTTTCTCCTTTTTCTTCTTCCCCTTTCTCCTCTTCCTTTCCGCCCTCAGTAACGTTCAAAAAGTGCACCGCTTCCTTCTTTATCCATTTTTTCTTTCCATTATTTGCGGTTCTCGAATACGCCAAATTATTTTCACTACCATTAAGTATATCTTTATCTGGAATATGTACATAAGCATCTACATAATCCTGTGCTTCCTCTTGTGCATTTACAACAACTCCATCATTCCTCTCGATCCCGTCGTAGTAAACGGATTTGCCTATATTTCTTTTACTGTCTAACATTTCAGAGTTTACGTTATTGTTCGAACTAGGGTTATATGGTACATTTTCTTTGTTAGTTTCTTGATAAGAAGCATTAATAGTATCGTGCTCTATGGCAATTAAACTGTTAACGGCTTCAATGCAAATTTTGTAAGGCTTCATGGTATAACTGTGGTTCTTCCTCCTAGTAAAGGTATCGTTTATTCCGCTTCTTCCGTTTATTCCGCTTCTTCCGTTTATTCCGCTTCTTCCGTTTATTCCGCTACTTCCGTTTATTCCGCTTCTTCCGTTTATTCCGCTTCTTCCGTTTATTCCGCTACTTCCGTTTATTCCGCTACTTCCGTTTATTCCGCTACTTCCGTTTATTCCGCTACTTCCGTTTATTCCGCTACTTCCGTTTATTCCGCTTCGTTCGCTTTTCCCATGGTTGATGCCCTTTAATTGTGGTTTACCTACTCTTGAGTTCCTTTTAATATTATACGTGGTACTAACTTCAAAAGGTTTATCTTTGATTTCAATAATACTAAGTTTGTTATTACTTAATTTATTATTTCTGAACTTGTTCAGGAGATAGTACTCATAAAAAATGGACTTTTCCAGACTTGTGTAGGCACAAAAACTTATTTCGACATTTTTGTCTTCACACATATGTATATGAACAAGTATGTTGTCAATATTCTTGTCAGTTGAGTATATATAATAAGTTTCGTTCAAGTAGAAACAAGTATATTTATAATTATAAAAAATTTTATATAAATTATCCCACAAATATTTTTGACTAATCCACTTATAGGTAAAAACTATTGTCATCATAAACCCTAATAAGTCTATAAATAAAAACATAACTATGTAGTCCCTTATATCTGTATCAGCATTATTGTTTGTTACTACAAAATTTAACGAATGTGCCAATAATTTAAATAAACTGTTCATAAGAATCAACAACGATGTTATAACACCTATATTTACATAAAACACACAGTACAATATTTTCTTTTGATATATCTTTATATATCCGCTACATACAGAACTTATCACGATGAACACGTAGAACAAATGCTTCAAGTACCCCTTGCTGTTGCTATTAATACCATTATTGATTCTGTCATTAATGCCATAATTGATGCTGCTATTAATTCCATTAATGAAGCTGCTGTTGTTAGTATCTCTAGCATTACTATTCTCTGTAACGGTGCTGCTATTACTCCTTCGATTCAGCATTTCACTTCTAACCTCCTGTTTGTCGTCTGTTGTGTAGGCAAAATTGATCGTGTTCCCCACTACCTTCTTTTTGTCAGACGACATGGACCCATCTTCCATTTCACTAGGATAAATGGATATCTCCCTCCGTTGCAAAATGAACAAATAATTGGACATTTCCAAACTATTTGAAAAGAATAAGCTGTTAAAATTTAACCTATTTTCTAAATTCTTTTTAAAAAAAAAATTAATCTCTTTTTTCTTTAACTCAGGGTCATAACAATTCACAATATTTTCATTATTTTGTGCAGTAAAAAATAAAGTATAATTTTTTTTTTGTTTTTGTGTTTGCATGTACAAGTCATAATTTAAATTCTCGTTGTATATTTGTATATCACTTAAAATTAAAAAAATAATAAAATGAGAAATCAAGTTCAATACATAAAAACTATTTAAAATATAACTTTTTTTACTCAAATTAAAAAATAAAATAAATACATATGTTATTAGTGAGCTAAAATATATTAAAGACAATATGTTACTATAAATATATATCGACTGTTTGTTCATTTTGTTTTTTGGGTCCTCCTCTTTATCATATTTGTAATATTCATTGTGTGGGTAAAAGTTATGTACACCAATATTTTCTCTATACATATTATGTAGAGCGCAATTTACATTGCTTAAAAATAAATATTTTTTATCATACACATTATCTTTTTCCCTCTCTTCACTATCATGATTGTTTGCATAACTGACGTAATTATTCAAATAATTGTGGTACTGATTTTTTACCTGACCAATATAATTTTTTTTTTCCGTTAGTTTTGTACTAGTATAATCTTTTCTTATTCCCGCTAGCATAAATAAAAAGGGAAACATGTTCTTAAATATGTGAGTGGAACACGAGAAAAAAATTGCACATATCAGAATTAAGACCTTATTTTTTTTGGAAAAATATGAACTCTTAATCTTATACTCCGACATTTTTGTTCCACCTGAAGTGTAATAAACATATAAACATGCATATATACATATATATATAAATAAGTATACAAATATATATATATATATATATATATACATTTTTTAAATTGTGCCAATTGTTGAGAGGTAAAAATGGAAATATTAATGTGTGTATGTGAGAACGGGTTGGCACAAGAACCAGTGGGAGTAAATAGGATGGGAGGCACAAGTGTAAAACAATTCTTAAACACGGTCATGTGCACATATAAATATATGTACACATATACGGATATATCTGTAAATGTACATATAAATTTAAATATATATGTAAACGTATAAGTATATGTTTATAGGGGTATACAATATACATGTACATGTACGCACATGCGTACTATGCACAGACGTAATAGCATTTCATTCCATTTTTACAAACCTTCTTTATCTCGAAATACACAAATTTTTATTTTTTAAAATATTCCTTTTTGTGGGACTCACTTTGCTTTTCTGTTCTTTTTACTTTTCTTTACGTTTCTTTACTTTTCTTTGCCTTCTTTTGCCTTGCTTTTTTTTTTTTTTTTTTTTTTTAACTCATTTTATAGTATTAAACATATACTTTAATGACGGCTATAAGTAGCGTACATTCCATTCATTTTCTTTTCTATTCCTTTTTTTTTTTTTTTTTAATTTCTTTCTCAACAGTAAAGATTAATCAAGTAAAAACGGTAAAAGTATGCAGTGCGTTTTCTGCTTAATTTTACATGGCTAGCAAGTTACTTCCATGAGTCATAAAGTACGACTGTTCTTGGCACGTCAATTGCTTTGTACTTTTTTTTTTTTTTTTTTTTTCAGTTAATAACAAAAGTTTTTGCGTTTTGCGTTTTTGCCCTGCTTTTTCTCTCCGCTTTTTGGTATAATTAGTTACACATTATACTGCTTAACTTTTCCTTTCTTTTTGCTAATTTTCGCTCTTTTCCATTTTACCAAGCCTAATTACCTTCAGAGTTTGTATAGGTGCCTACACAACACAAGCGAATAAAAAAGTACCTCCTTCGTTAAAACAAAAATGAAAAGAGAGTAACACAACTTGTTTAATGCATATAAGCATATACCTCCAGTTAAACAGAAAAATATACGTAAATACTGTACACACGTGCGTAATATAATGTATAAATATTTAAGTATGTACGTATGTATGTGCACATATATTTATACGCATGTTATGAACTTAATTTACTGGCACGTGCAATTATTCGGCTTTATAAATTTCTTACACATTCTCTTATAATGCCTTTTGGTTCTGCTCTTTTTATTTTTTTTTCCCTCACACTTCGTTTTTCTTCTTTTCTACGAGTACATATAAACATATATATAAACATACATACACATATATATATATATATATGTATAAACCTATTTGCAAGTACAGTATATAGTTTTTTTCTTCCTCGTTGGATATAATAAGATAAAACAATTTGAATATCCTAATTTACAAATTTATTTTTTTTGACACTAATTTTATTGTATAATAAGATTTTTTTTTTTTTTCTAGCGAAAAGTAATGAGAGGTCGTATTATTCGCACATATACTCACATAAATATGCACCTATAAGTACGATTATGCCCCTATAGGTATGCATATGCACTTATAGGTGCACATATGTACTTATGTGCACATTTACATATGCTGATGACGTATCATTCGTAGTGAAGGTTAAAATGAGGCCATACCTTATTTTATTTAGTTTTATTTTTTTTGAGAGCCAAATAATAGTACCTAGCATAAAGCACATTTTCTTGTTTGATTATTCCCGTATATAAAATAATTTTAAGCGGGACTGTTCAGTTTCCGTTCGTTCGGTCTGTCATATTTCGTTCATTTTTTTTTTTTACAAATCAATATTTTCATTGATCGTTTTCATTTTATATATAATTATCCGTACTCGTCCTTTAGGATTATTTTAAATGTTCTTTTTAGCATTATATCGTTTATCTTTTTAGCGTTATATCGTTTATCTTTTTAGCATTATATCGTTTATCTTTTTAGCATTACATCGTTTATCTTTTTAGCATTATATCGTTTATCTTTTTAGCATTACATCGTTTATCTTTTTAGCATTACATCGTTTATCTTTTTAGCATTATATCGTTTATCTTTTTAGCATTACATCGTTTATCTTTTTAGCATTACATCGTTTATCTTTTTAGCATTATATCCTTCATCTTTTTAGCATTATATCGTTCATCTTTTTAGCATTATATCGTTTATCTTTTTAGCATTATATCGTTTATCTTTTTAGCATTATATCGTTTATCTTTTTTGCATTATATCATTTACCTTTTTACCATTTTACAATTTCATATTTTTTTTTTTTTTTTTAAATAGCATTCATGAAATATTTTACATTTTGTGTTTCAATTATTTGCGATTTTTCCCCTGTTACTCGATTTATTTTCTGTTAAGGCCTCAATTTTTTTTTAAATTTAAATATCCTCATAAATACGCACGTACATACCCATACATACGTATACATACATACATACATACATACACATACATACCCATACATACGTATACATACACATACATACGTATACATACATACATATTTCTATACGTGCACATACATATTTCTATACGTACACATACATATTTCTATACGTGCACATATATGCGTAGGGGAAATCAAAATGCAGAAGGAGAATGAGGACGTCGGAGAGTGGTGCTTGATCGAAAGCAACCCATGCATTTTCTTCGATATGTTATATAGGATGGGGGCAAAAAACATATCAGTAGAAGATGTATACGATATGGAATATTTTGATGATTATATAAATAACAAAGATAAGATAAGTATACATAATATACTAAGTGCTGAAGAGTATAAGAGTGAAGGCGATAAAGTAAGTGATAGTGAAAATGGGATGAAGAGCAGTTGTGCAGAAGATAAAACAATATATAAGAATAACATATGTATAGAAACTAAATATAATAAATTGTTAAAAAACAATAGCTATATTTATGGTATTATATTCTTATTCAATATAGGGAAAAATTATAAAAGGAATAAATATATAGAACATGACGTTCCCGAAAATTTATTTTTTGCAAAGCAGGTTATTTCTAATGCATGTGCAACACAAGCAATATTATCTATCGTTTTGAATAAGGATATTGGACTATGTGCTGAAATAAAAAATATAAAATCGTTTAGTAGAAATTTTGATAGTTCTATGAAAGGACTCACATTATCAAACTGCAACTTTCTTCGTAATATTCATAATTCGTATAAGACGCCTATATATATAGATAAAGAGGACCATCTGGATGATAAAAAAAGATCGCATGATGCTTTTCATTTTGTTTCTTACATACAATACGATGATAGGGTTTACTTGTTAGACGGATTGCAAGAAGGACCAGTCTTGATAGGTGAGGAAGGAACACCAGTGGGGGAAGCAGACCCAGTGGGAGAAAAAAAAAATTGGATCGATCTTGCCAGGGAGCACATTAAAAAAGAAATTAATGAAATGTGCAACTCAAAGGATGATAGAGAAAACAGGTTTAATATTTTAACTATTATAAAAGATAAGCAAAGTATTATTCAAAATTTTCTTAACATCCATAGAATTATCAGACAGAGAACAAATATTAAATTAATAAGTTTAGGTGAAAATATTGAACTAAATGATGAAATTAATGAAGATGATTATAATTCTGCGAATTTACCTTCCGTCGATGATTTACCTGATGATGTAAATAAATTATATGATATTTTACAAAATGCAAATTTTGAAATTGACTATTTAGAAAGACTTTTAAATGAACAGATAGAAATAAAAAATATGTGGAATAAAGAACGCACTTTTAAATTCTTCAATTTTTACCCATTTATCATGTCTTCTCTCAATCTTATGGCCAAACATAAAATTTTAAAAGATAGCTACCAAAAGGAAAAACTAAAAAAATCAACGGCCTGATCTGGTCAGGCAAAAGCAACTTTTCATGGCACATAAATGGACCAACTTCCGCGGGGAACTGCACATATCCTTACGCCCATGCGTGTATATATATGCATGCATATGTGCATGTATGTATATATATGGGAAAGCAGGGATAGTTTTGTCGTAACGCAAAAAGGTGTGGAGACGTGCACGTATAAAATCTCGAGGACGTGGGTAGAAGTGTAAATTAGGATATTAACAATAAACATTTTATGTGTTGTGCGGGAGTGGCCTTATTGGATTCCTACGAACATTCCGCGCAAGGGGAAGTGATGTACATGTGTATATATATATATATGTGTGTGTGTGTATGTATGTATGTATATATGTATGTATGTATATATGTATATATGTATGTATGTATGTATATATGTATGTATATATGTATATATGTATGTATGTATGTATGTATATATATATGCATTCATGTGTGGAAAAGTGTAATTTCCAGAGAAACGAACAAATTGTTATCCTTCATGTAATGCAGGTAGAGATATGTAAATGTGTTGACGCATTTTTATTGTTCTCCTTGCTTAGTTAATTTGTATGTTTTGTTTTTTTTTTTTCTTTTTTTTTTTTTTTTTTAATGAATAATTCATTGTAACATATTCACAGCATCAAGTTAACATTCATTTTGAACATTTTAGTGCCTGAATTAATATATTTTTACATATCAATATTTTCAACTCTCTTCGCTCATTTCATCCTTTTCATTATTTTCACGTATTTTCCTCATTTTGTCCTTTTTTTTTTTTTTATTTTTAAATAATAATTCATTATTCTCATTAAACCATTTACCTTACTCTTGTTATCATTTCTTTCTTTTTTTTTTTTTTTTTTTTTTTTTTTTTTTTTCTACTACACATAACTCGCTCATCTCTCTTTTACGTTAAATTGTGTTTTAAAAAAAATAATAATCTTTAAAGGTATTTTGTGTCAGAACTGTTAGCAATAGGGATAAAAAAAAAAAAAAAGGAATATGATCGGAAAAAAATTTATGTCTATACAATATGTGTGCCTTTTTTTGCACTACTCGCGCTTATATATATATGTACTTATGTACATTTAAATATGTATTTATGTATCTATGTACATACATACACTTATGTACGTATTCATAAAGTTACCCCTTAAAGGTGCTCATGTTCACCCCCTACTTTGCTGCTTTTCCTCATCACTGCAGTATTAATGGACGAAAGCCATCATGAATACGGGTAAGAAGGCGAATATAAACATTTTATAAAGTCAACGAGAGTATTATAAACATACATTAAATTTACATTATAGGCTGAACGCACATGATAGAGTTAAATACGCATGGTAAGCCAAGCACACGCGGTAATACTTTTCAAATGAGCCAATTCATACAAAACATATGATGAAGGAACGCGTTACAGAAGACAAAGGAAAAAGGACAAAGAAAAAGTTAAACAAGTACACATATGATAAGAATAAACTAGAGTACATAAGTTTCCTATGTGAAGAGGATGACATCAATTTCTTTTGTACGTTTAGTGAAGAGTGTAAATCTCGCACAGATCACAATAGTTTAAATAAAAATTTATATAAATGTAGAGATAATATAAAATATGGAAATATCAATGAACACAATTTAAAGTATAGCATTTATGAAGATACATACTTAACAGTACTAGTTCACAATGAAAATATTGCTTCGGACGAACGGTCTTGTTCTTCCATAGCATATATATATGAACAATTTTATTTAAATTACTGTGATATATTTTACACAGATTATAAAAGAAATACACAAAATTTTGTAAAAAATTATGAAGAAGATATCAACTTCTTTCATTTAATAAGTAAGAAAAAAAAAAAAAAAAAAAAAAAAAAAGGAGGAATAGGAACAGCAGGAGAAGGGGCGGAGTTGTATAATATCACAGGAACAAATAATACTCGCTTCCTATCATGTTATAAGACACCACTTGATCCATATGTAAGAACAGGAAAGGATATAAACGTTTTGCATGAACCCTGTGATATTATAATATCACCATATATTGCTTACAGTAAATTGCAAAGCTGTATACTTGAATATTATATACCCACCATAAAATGTGGTATTACCCCTTGTTATTTGAGTAAACATTTAAAAAATGAAAAAAAAAAAGAAAACAACCTTTACGATTGCAATATTTGTAATGTTATTATAAATAGAAAAGATGTTACTAGGGGAAGCAAGTACAGTACTACACACACGTCAGATGGCTATAAAAAAAAAAAAATTAAAAAAAAAAATAAAATAAATAACAGAATTATTATAACTCCACAAGTAAAACGCGAAAAGAAGGATACAACAGGAAGACAGTCAAAAGAGAATATAAAACAAAGGAGGAATAAAAAAAAGAGAAAAAATGAACAATTTTTTACTTCCCATGATCCTCTATTTCGTCTTTATAATTACACCTCGAGCGATGAAAGTACCATGTGTTTTTCCAAATTTTTACCTGAACAGCAAGGTACCAAAAAAAAAAATAAACTGGGAATATTAACATCAAGGGCGAATGTTACAAAAGGGGAAGAAGAGAATAACGGCATGGTTATTTTCAACGACATCATAGAACTCTGCAAGCAAAATAAAATATTCACCCTAAAGGACAAACAAAAGGGGCTTTTACATGTGTGTAAAAATGAGTTCAAATGTGTAAGGGAAAAAAAGACTTTACAAAAAAGTGTGCGGGAAGAATATTCTACGGAACAGCTGAAACACCATAACACAGTGAGCACAGCACGTGAAATGCCACCCGAGAAGTTTAATAAATCCTCAATCGCTAGAAACTTGTCGTCTTGTTCCTACATTAATAGCGGCTGTTATGAACACCCCAGTGGATCCCACTTAACAAAGTATGCTCAAAAAATAGGGAATAATGATAACGTACAACGGATGTATAAGAAAAGAAGCTTCAGCACATGCTCTTCTTCATGTGCACCCAAAGTGGATAAAGTGGAAGCGATATCTCAAATGAATAAGATGTGCAAAATAAGTTTATTTCGAAACGAGAACGTGAGCGGAATGAGAGAAGGAATAATAAATAAGGATAAAAGGGAAGAAAAAGCTGAAGTAAAAATTGAGGAAAAAACTGAAGAAAAAATTGAAAAAACAAGTGAAATAAATATTGGCAATATTCAAATTATAAACAACGCGAATGTCAAAAGGAGGAGGGAAAACGACTTATTGAAAAAGCAAATTCTTATAGGGTTAAACCAAAAGTACTATAATCCATTGCACCTAGAAAAAATAGTGAGCAGCAGAAATTGTGCTCTAGGTAAAGGCAAAATAATATCAAAAGAGAAGAAAAAAAATTTAGATATAAAAAGAAATAAAAAAAAAAATGAGATAATACTAAACGACATTAACAGTACAGTCTCTTTAAAAAATTCCACGTTTCTAAAACATAAATTTTGTTCTTTATATATGCATGGAAAATATACTTTGATCTGCCAATTGTACAGATACGACTACATATATATAGACTTTCACATTACATATATATATATAAAATCGTTAATAAAATTAAAGAAATATAAATCTTGTTTGAAATACATTTATGATATTAATGAAAAGAATCTAAACATATTTAACAGAAGAATCTTGCACTTCTTCTGTGGAATTTGCTATGAAAAGTTACACCACTTTAAATTAAGCTCTATGGAATATTCAAAAGTAGTAGTTAACCAAATGGATGATAATAAAACTAAAGCGTCTACTAATCTTATTCCTATGTGTGAGCTACATAAGGAATATAAAACTAATGTGGATGAAATAAAGCCATTCGTTCTTAGCTGTTTGGATAAATTAATAGGATGTTATCAGGTGAAAACACATGAAGAGTATAACTTAGTTAATTATGTTCAACAAAACTACTACTTTGGGAAACTTATAAACTATTACTTATGTAAACTAAGTGATAAGAAAAATAAAGGGACATATAATATTATGGAATATCAGAACACGCAAAATGAGATATCCTTTAGGAAGGTCCCTTTGTTTTTCGGTGATAACAAAAATTGCTCGAGGAAATCCTCTTTCTTTTATGGTGACAACAAAAATTACATGAACATGGTCAGGAAAATTCAACCATATAATAGTAGCACAAAAATGATTGACGGATTTTATAAAGTAAGTTTTTCAGACAGAGCCAGCGAGCATAATTATAGGAACGGACATTTTAACAACAATATTACGAACGAAAATAATAAGAAAAATATTACTCCTATTTTTTACAATAAAATTATAAATGAGGAGGGAGTGCTAAATAGGAGAACCTTGGAAAATTTAAGTACAATTCACCACTATAGGGACAAGAATAAAATGGGGGAAAAAATATTGAATGTTCAGAAAATAAACAGAAATTATGATCGTTCATGCGAAAATCGAAAAAGTAATGAAATATTTGGAAACCAAAAAAAAGACACACAAAAATGTCAATATAAAAAATGCAGCAATTTAATACAAAAAAAAAATATGTACATTAACATGAGTAATATCTTGCATGTTACTAACAGCGACGGTGAGGCCTCTAATAGTGAAGAATATTTCCCACTTCACAGTTTTAACTTTGCACATGCTGGTTATAACTTTGCACATGCTGGTTATAACTTTGCACATGCTGGTTATAACTTTGCACATGCTGGTTATAACTTTGCACATGCTGGTTATAACTTTGCACATGCTGGTTATAACTTTGCACATGCTGGTTATAACTTTGCACATGCTGGTTATAATTTTGCACATGCTGGTTATAATTTTGCACATGATAACTGCAGTATGTTTTTGAACGAAATAGCCAACAGTGATGGTAAAAATTTGAAAAAAAAATTCTTGTCCCTTTTCGACAAAATTACAGAAAGCGATTTGATGCATTTTACTGTGTTGTCCTCTCATTATGATGACCTTTATTTTTATGCTCTTTATATATTTTTTCATATATGTTGTAACAAAACATTTAAAAAAATTGCAAACTTTGTAAGATGGAATTTTTCCAATGAGAATATTTTAAATATGATAAGGAAGTTGGCATATCATCTAAAATTAGTGGACATACATTTTAATAATACTGATAAAGTAAGAAGCCGTTATTGCATTAGGATAACGACTGACAGAGGAAAAAGAGAAGCTGATGAATTACCTAGATGTTCAGGAAAAATATACATTGATAAAATAACATTAATAGATCTTATATGCATTAATTTATATACTATAAAAAATTGCGATTTTGTAAACAGCTATTACATTAGTAAATATATAATGAAAAGAGAAATGGCATATACCAATAAAGAAGCTATTCTTTTGTTTATAACATCTCTTACAAATTTACAAGATTTTTTGAAAAATAAAAAAAATAAAATAAAAGAGTTGGTTCTTTTATTCCACGAAAGAGTTAATGAACATGTACGTAAATATAAAAGATATTACTTCAAGCCAGATATGTACATATATAAAAAAGATTATTTGGATTACTATATATTGGGAATAATTTCCTTTTTAAATAATGATATGAGAAAATCTTGTTCTTTTTTTAAAAAATGTATACAGTTAAAAAATAACTTTTACTTAAGTTACGTTTACTTACTACAAATAAGTTTAACAGATGATACATTACTATTAATATCATTACGAGAGAGAAAATTAATTTTTTTTGAATGTCTAAAATTAAAAGAATA
The DNA here is from genome assembly GCF_023973825.1 of Plasmodium brasilianum. Lineage (NCBI taxonomy): Eukaryota > Apicomplexa > Aconoidasida > Haemosporida > Plasmodiidae > Plasmodium > Plasmodium brasilianum. Next base: position 665,224 of record NC_090122.1, read on the forward strand.
TAATTTGTTACCCTATCTGATTTACTGTTCTAGTGTTATAAAAAAAATGCAACAAGATTTACATAATGAAAAATTGAAAAAAAAAAAAAAATTTATTTATCATTCAACTGACTATTTAAAGGATATGTTCACCAGAGCAATATATTTGGATGGTGAACATATTTTCATATATAACGAACTATTCGTCTATAACTTTTTAAGAAGAGGTTTTCTTCAGTGTCAAACGATTATAAATAAAGTTTTTCTATCCTACAATTTTTTTTCCCACACCTCGACCATTGTAACTACTCCTTTGTCTTTTATTCTGTACAATGCAGGAGTTTATTATTATTTATGCGAAAAAAATTTGAGTAAGTCAGAAAAATTAGTAATACGAATTTTACAAGCTAACCCATTTGATATAAAATCTTTAAATCTATTAACCCATATTTTGTTCACCAAAAAAAACAAACAATGGTTATACTTTTTTGATTATTGTATGTATTTAGAAAATGTACTTCATTCAAAAAATATTATTCCTTACAAAACATATGTATGTAAAAATTTTTTTACAAAAATTAAAGGCTTAAGAGATATGAATATTTTCATAAGGTACTATAAAATACTAAAAAATGTTGAAAAGTTTTATGGAATTTTGGAAAATTATATTAAAACAAGTAACTCTTCGCTTTATCCAGATTTTAGCGAAGGTTATGCATGAGAAGCAATTATTATTTCCTGAACATTTCTCCTTCAAGTGATTGAAGAGGTGGGGGGTGAGGTAATAGCGACAATGCTACATCAAAACTATTAGTGATACTATTCCTATGTAGTAGTAAACACAAATAGCACTTTGCAAATACCTCGCCTTATGATTTTGTACTCACGTTTATATCGTATTCCGTGTGCTTACCTATGCTAGTAAATTTGCAGTTCACTTGTATATATTTTTTAATTATAACTAAACCCAGGAAATCGTGTTAAACGAACGCACGGTAACATTATAATTAATCATATCCGTAGAATTTGCATAGTAGTTAATTAGTGAACTGACCATTTCTTGAACTAAATTGCAAACTAGTCAATTAGCGAATTAACTGTATTACTCATAGACATTGTTTTATTCATTTTAAATACCCTGGCATATACGCCTTTAAGCACTTTGTTTTATTTTATTTTATTATTTTTTTTTTTTTTGTTTTACATGTACATAATATTCATCCACGGATGTTAGTATACATTTGTCATGTATATTAAATAGTGAGCTTTACATATAAACGGGACTTACATGCTTCTCTAATTTTAAAAGGACAACTTAAAAAAAAAAAAAAAAGTACTGATATACATATATATATATATACCAGCACACGGCATGGTAGGTTAAAAAAAAAAAAAAAAAAATATTACATTACATACCATCATACTTTTTGTGGAGTTAATTATAAAAGCATTTCTTACAAGGGCATCCATTTTATTTTATAAGCTTTTTTTTCTTTTTTTTTTTTTATTTTATACACTCCGTGCTCAATATATATATGGGCGCGTTCTATTCCATATGGTATTATTTTTAGTAATAAATTAGTGAAGCTTGTAAGATTAACATACTACTTCATAATAATGTATTTAAAAAGTGTTTTCCCCAAAAATAAGAAAATTACATAGATATACATATGTACATATATGCATATATAATATAAGATTGGTCTAATTTGACATAAGCATACAGACGGTCACTTAAAACATTTTTATTACTGACTCAATAAAAATTTAAATGAATGTTCAAATTTTCAGATGAGTTTACTCTTCATCTTTATGCATTCAAGTGAACTATATAAAAAAATTGAGCTAAAAAGGGCAAGTCTTCTACAAACTCCCCCCTCCGCTTAAGAGATTATTATATAAAAAATATTATGCAAAAAATGAACATGTATTTCTCACCTATACACACAAACATATAATACATTTTACACATGAACGTGTTTATGGCTCTGTAGAAATAAATATTAGCGTCAATTTGTTATATGTTTCCTTTGTTTATATTATTATATATAAATATATATATATTTATACAGATACGTATGTGTGCATGTTTGATTTTTCTTTTTCCTCCTTTACTAAAAGATTGATATATCTCCCTTCATCCAATATTTTTATGCAACCTTTTACACGCGCACATAAGTAAACAAAAATATATTTAAATATAACATGTACATGTGCATATAAAATGTATGTTAATTTAAAATGTAAAATTTACACCAAAAAAGTATGGTAATATTTCGTAAGCAAAAAGATCAAGGGCAAATTAATATTTCATATTCATTTATGTTGCAGTAAGTATATATAAAATGATAATGAAGTACAATTTTATTTTACTAAATAAGGAGGAAAATAGAAAGAGGAAAAAAGAAGAGAACTCCTTTACCGCTCTCATAATATTTTTATTTTTGCTTTAATATTTTAAAATATATTTTTAATAATAATAGTACAATCTAACCGTTCCTTTTTTTTTTTAAATTAAAATGTTTAGTTGGAATAGCATTACACTGAGCTCTCTTCATGACTATTGTATATACATAATATACGCATATACATACATACACGTACATACATATACATACATATACATACATACATATACATCCATATATACGTATGTATATTATGTGTACTGCTATATGCACGACTCTTGCCGAATGAAGTGAAAATTTTTTTTAATTTATATTTAAGAAAATTTAAAAAAAAAAAAAAAAAAAAAAAACAGTGCTATAAAAACGACAAAAACGTTTATTTAAGTGTTTTTATTAAAAATGTATATACCTATGTAATTATTTAAAAGAATGAAAAAGTTCAGTTTACTTGTGCGTGTATTCATTGCTTACATTGTATGTATATAACATATACATAAATCCTTGTACATTTATATACGCACGTACATATACATATGCGTACATACGTATGTATGAACAACTGACGAACATGATTTTGTTCAATAAAACAGCTTAAACATTTTTAATATACTTTTAAGAAATTTTATATTACATCGATTTTAGCTAAAAAATATATGTGTGAAGACCTTTTTTCATTTTAGTGCTATTTTTTTTTTTTAATTAGCAGTTTCACAGCTTGTTTTTCTCGTCGAACTGGTAACTTGATATATATATGTTCATTTGGGGAATTTTGATAAACATAAATATACATACATACGCACGTACGTACGTTTATATATATATATGAATGTATTTGTATCTCCCTTTTTTTATCGTTGAAAAAAATGCTGTGTTTTCTATTTAAAATAATGATATTCATGGTGGGGTATTTATTACCAGTGGGACTATCTCTTCACGGTTGGAAACATAAGAAGTACGAAATAGTGGAGTACTGCTTGAAGTATATTTTTTTTTTTGTTATTTTTGAAAGTTTAGTAACCACTTCAATAGGAGCAATTATATACAAAATCAGTGGCTTTATATGGTGTTTATTACATTTAGCTCTTTATGTTATTTTAATTATGCCAAAATTTGATTATTTGAATATAATATATGAACAAGTCAGCAAATTTAATAGTCAGAATAATGTTACGTTGTACTTAAATAATTACATAATCAACCCTTTGAATAGCCAAGTTAACAAAATTGTCAAAAAGTTGAAGACCTTATAATAGGTGACATGTATAGTGCACATATGTATATACATATTATGCAGATTTATATATATACATATATATAATTGCCTGTAGAGCTATATTGCACACACGCGTATGTATTATATATTTTATGTACATTTTTTTTTTTTGGCTAGCTAAATTTTAATTTATAAACAATTTAACAATTGTAACTTTATCATTTCTGTGAAAAGTATTTACCATGATTGTATAAAATAATGTAGTAACAACAAAAAGGGAAGAAAAAAAAAAAAAAATATATATATATATATATGTATATATATATATAAAATAAAATAATGCATTTTAGCAATGGACAGATAAAATGAATGTGAAATCAAAAATAGAGGGGCGTACATGGTGTTGGAAGCGCATTATAAGGATATGTGGAAATAGCACATATATATATACGCATATGTATACACATATTACAAATGTGTTATCTTTATGTAGAGGGGAATGTGCATTTTGAATCAAGACTCGTTTTTCTTTTTCCCGTGATACTTCCAATGAACAGTCATATATATACATTTGTGTGTGTACGTGTATGTACGTGTGTGTACGTATGTGTGTGTGTGTGTACGTATGTGTGTGTGTGTGTACGTATGTGTGTGTGTGTGTACTTATGTATGTATATTGTTGTGCATGTATATGTACGTACTTGCGTGCATTGTGAAAATGGGTTTCGGCATTTGATCTCCTTACCTGCACATTTATGTGTACCATGCTGCTTTTCTTTGTGCTTATTATTATAACATGTTTAGATTTTTTAGATTTTTTATTATCAGACGTATACGTGTGTACTTATAGTACTTACATATGTACATGTTTACATGTACTATTGTGATGATATGTGCATATATATATATGTATGTATGCGTATATATTTATGCTTGCTTACCTCTTTTTTAAAATTTTTTATGTATTAGATCAACTTTGCATTTCCCAATTACATTTTAACATTAATTATAGTATTAGAATAAAACATAAATTTTTTATGGTTTTTTATGTTTTTTTTTCGCATTAAAAATGTTATAGACTATACATAAAAAGGTCAATAAAAAATACATGATCAGAAATTAAAGAAAAGCAAAAATAAAAAGAAAAGTTCAAAGAAAAAGTGAGGGAAAAAGTGAAAGAAAAAGTGAGGGAAAAAGTGAAAGAAAAAGTGAAGGAAAAAGGAAAAATGACCATAAAGAATAGAAAGAAAGGGAGAAGGGGAACAAAGGGGCTCCTGTAGTCCTTATCTTTTTGCGCTATTCACATAGTATGCAAAATTGGCAGTTAGCTATGAATATGTGAGTTGTAAATTTGTAGTTGCAAGTTTATTATTTTGGCCATTTATTTTTTTGTGTCGCATTTGAAACATTGAATGGCATCATTGATGGTATGAAATGTTCATGAGATAATGGACGTCAAAGAGAATATTGTAATGATAAACAAATTGTTTTTTGAACATTTCTGTATAAGGAAAAAAGTAGAAGCAAAGAAAATAATGAAATGATGAGCTATAACAAATCCATTTTTCAGGTTTGTCTATGTATTTATGCGCGTATTTATGCATGTATCTATGCATGGATCAATGCATGGATCAATGTATACATAAATGTACACGTACATGGGTATGCATAAGCAAAAGACATAATCACTACACAAGGCCAAAAAATATTGAAAATGGGATATACAAAATTGTATATTATACATTAGCCTATGCATATTTTTACCATGTTTATGTTTTTCCTATACAAAATTAATGCACTCGTACATGCAAAATGGTGCATATAACTTTTTTTTTATTTTTTTATTTTATTGTATTATTTATTATTTTTTTTTTTAAACAATCAATGCTGCCAGGTAGAATGGTTATTTAAGTAACAATTTTCACGTGTTAAATATATAAATATGTTTACAAATATATATATATATATATATATATACATACAAATATACGTATGTACCCATACGCACGTAACACTGTTTGAATGTCGTTCATCTTTTCAGTATGTGGATTTGCCCCATATTCAATGAGAGCGCACATATTAAACAACAGTCATCATTAAAAATACTTAGAGCTATTAAGTCATTATTTTTAATATTCAGCATGTGTAAAGAAATGTATTCACATACCCATGCTCATATAATTGTATATATATTATACATTTCTGCAAGGTATATTGGGACAGTGTATTTTGCTTAAGAGCGTGGGCGAATATACGCATATGCACATATATAAGTATATACAAACACATATATATATATGTACTGACGTGTACAAACATGTAAATTGTTTATTTCTCCATTTTTACTTTGCTTTTCTTTTGAACAGTCTTCACAACAAGCAATATTTTCAAGATTGTACTTTTTTTTTTTTTTTCCGCACATAATTTTAGTTGCATATTTATTAATGTAAGCATTTTATTTATTTTATTTTTTTTTTGAGGTTTTTGGTTTTTCCCATTTTTATAATATGACCTTGTCAGCTTTTTGTATTTACATTTTAATAGGCCCATTTTGACATAAGTAGGAATAATGATTCATGTGTACATTTTAATTGAACAGTATTAAAAGGGTTAACAGAAATGTAGAGGACATGCGGATATATATATATACATATACACAATGTATACACATATGTACATGTTCATACATAAATGTATATGTTCAAAATTAAGTGAATTGTAGGCATAATGGTTTTTTTAAAATACTACAATCTAGAGCTTTTTTTCTGTGCAATATTTTTTAATTATTTAGGAGCTTCAACAAATTCACAGCCTTTGAATCGAAGGACACATCATTCAAAGGATTATAAACATCATTCTAATTCAAACGTTAAAAATTTAGAAAGCCATGAACCATATATGGAAAACAACTCGCACATGAACCATGGTAGACAAAAGAGGGGGAACAAAGCGATGATTGATGGAGCGGCGCATAATACGCACAGTGGTAGTGATAGTAATAAGCACAATAGTAGTGATAGTATTAAGCACAATAGTAGTGATAGTATTAAGCACAATAGTAGTGATAGTATTAAGCACAATAGTAGTGATAGTATTAAGCACAATAGTAGTGATAGTATTAAGCACAATAGTAGTGATAGTATTAAGCACAATAGTAGTGATAGTAATAAGCACAATATCAGTGATAGTAATAATCACAATAGTAGTAATAGTAATACGCGCCTTAGCAGTGAGAGGGTTACGCACGATATTAGTGAGAGTGGTGTGTACCACAATATTGATGGAAACAACAGCAACAACGGCAAACATAGTGCGCATAGACCCCTTCGTAGGAGGAATGCCATTAGACTAAAAAAAGGGAACCCGAACTCACTCAATACAGCACAACAGGAGGCTTTAATTCCTTTTCAAAATGAAGATAACACTCAAGATGGTATAAAAGGTGTAAAGGTATTTTTCCCATCATTTACAAAACATAATAAAAAAAAGAATATATCATTAAACAAAAAAGACATTGAAAGTTCTAATATCGAATTACAAAATAAATTAAATTATTCCATCAATCCAACTTTATCTTTAGTTGCTTCCAAAGCTATTGATGGTTTATTAGGAGGCGTACATAAACACATGCAAGGACCTTTTTCTTTAGATATAGATGGGTCTAATAATTCCCCATTAGCTCCTCAAATAGTTACTCCTAATTTATACTCAAATGTTAATCCACCTTTTAACATGAATAATGGTATACCACCTTCTGGGGCACCTGTTCCTACCCGTCCAATCACTTCACCTCAAGTTGCAGCAGTTCCAAGTCCTACACCTAATCCGCCAAATATACAACCCACAGTTAGTAACACAGTAGGTGGAACTGTAGGAGGGACAGCAGGAGGGGCAATAGGAGCAGTTGCTGGGGCAGCACTTGGAGCAGGATTACGAGGGGGTTCTCCTGCTACTGCAGCTGTAAATGGAACAGCATATCCACAAATGAATGTACAGAATCTTATGTCGGCTAGTCAATTAGCGCAAAATCCTAATTTTAATATTCATCCTACAGGAACTAACTTAAGGGATGACCCTGGAAATGTTAATTATAATGAAGTGGTTACCATAACAATTGGTATTGTTATATGTCTTATCCTCTTTTGCTTTATTTTTGGCTGTTTGATGAAAATGTGCAAGCCTGCAAAAAGGAGGAGGTAGTCGTACCCGCACGTGCTACTACGCACATGGGGTGAAACCAAAAGAAAACTACAGGTGAAAAATGAAGGGTGAAAAATGAAGGGTGAAAAATGAAGGGTGAAAAATGAAGGGTGAAAAATGAAGGGTGAAAAATGAAGGGTGAAAAAAAAAGGTAAAAGGAGTAGGAACAAAAAAAAAAAAAAAAATATTGCACAAACTTTTAATACGCTTTTCAAATGGGGGTTCTCCATATTTAATAATGCTTACTTTATGAAAGTGTACATATATATATAAATATGAAATATATAATTACACAGTCTAGCCGTTTCTCATGTGACTCTTTTCTTAACAATTAAGGAGCTGTGCTTAACTTCGCTCTGAGGATATTTCCTTAAGTATAAATCGTTGTACCTCCCCCCTTTTCATGCACATTCACATTCACATGCACATGCACACAGATACTCACACTAGCACGCACATTGACACTAACAATAACATCCACTCCCCCCGTCTTCGTCCTTTTTTTTTTTTTTTTTTTTGTTAAAATTTTTTAATTAAGTTTAATTATAAATTTTGCCCACTTTCTTCATTACGTTTAAATTAGTTTTAAATTTTTTTTTTTTTTTTTTTCTTTAATTATCATTATTATTATTGCCATTTTTATTATCATCACTGTTGATATTTTTATTATTATTTCTTCCCTTTTATTTATCCATTTATGCCTTTTTTTTTACACGAAATGCTAACCTTCACTTATGATTAAACAATTACACGAAAAGCTAATTTTTCAGATATTAAAGTTAGAACAAAGCGAATGCAAATTTGTTTCTTGCTATAATTGCAATTTTAAAAAAAATAAAACACATTTCAGGTATCTCTAAAAAAAAAAAAAAAAAAAAAAAAAAAAAAAAAATGGGCATTTGCATCAACTCACATTTCGAAGGGAATACATATGATACCATCCCACCCCTTTCTACTGCAAAATACTCACTTAACAATTATGGAGTAACATGTCTTTTTTCCTAATCTCAGTATTGCATAATAACTACTATTATTCTTCACTTGTACAAAATTTTCAATACTTAGAAGAAATTTTGGATCGTCTATAAGTAATTTATTTAAATATAAGCATTTCTGACCAATTTTTTCTTTTGCTTCTTTATTTGTATTTGCAATTTCCAAATTTCTTAACACGTGAATAATATTTATTTTGTTATTATTTAAATCGTTAGTATTAATTTCAATAAATGGAAATATTTTTAAATCATCTACATTTTCAATTTTATCAAATTCTTGATACTTCATCATTTTGTTCATTTTATGTATTTTATTTACAACTTCTTCTCCATATACATATGATGTAACACTATTTGCAAGTTGTGTTTTTGCCTTGTTAATTTGCTCGTCGTAAATACTTTGCATATTTCTTTCATCTACCTTCCTATTTACACTCACACTATCATTTACTACTTTATGAGTATAACTACACCTCCTATTAATTATGACTTGTTCATGTATATTCATATTTAAATTCGTTAACATATCAATGTAAGATTGCAATTTTACATCATCTATATTTCTTAAAAAATTCCAAAATAAATAAGGAGGATTAAAATTTTTATCAACCCATATGGGTAATTTCCTATTTTCATTAAATAATGATTTACTATATTTATTGTTGTTTTTATGTATTAATAAATTAGTTGTCAATCCATATAACTGTTTGTTAAAAATATTTTGACAAAGTTCAATGCCGGACTGTATATTTCCCCATTGATCAGATCCACCTACCTGAATTAACGTTTGATACTTTTGAAATAAATACAAGAAATCATAAGACTGTAATGTTACGTAATTCATATCTTTTAATGTCAAATTTTTGCATGACTTATTCAGAAAACATTCTTTTCTTAATAATTTGTTAATAGAAAAATATTCTCCATATTTTAAAAAATCAATAATATTTATTTTATTATACCATAAACTATTTTTTAAAATTATTAATGAGCCTTTTGTGTCTGATTCGTATATAAATTCGTTATCTTCAAACACATTATTACTTCTTTCAATAATTTCATTTAATTTTTTTTCATTCATTTCTTTTTGAAGAAATAAACGAATAATATTACTTCTTATATTCTTTTCATTTTCATAAATTTCTTCATCTACTGTTCTTTTTCTTTCTACATTTTGAAATGAAGGATCTCCTATTTTTGTTGTACTACTACCTAATAATATTATTATGTTTGTATTATTATTTCGTAAAATACCTAACGTAATTAGAGGTATTAAATTACCTATATGTAAATATTTACAATTTAAATCTATCCCAACATACACAGATTTTCTATTTTTTTTTTCTTTTTCCTTTTCATTTTCGTACAGTATTCTATCAATATTTTTTATATCACTCACATAATGAATTAATTTTCTTTCATACAGCTTTTTTAAGGCCTTCGATTTTACTTCATACTCCCCTACTTTGTCTTCTTGAATTCTGTTACTAAAGCAATGCAGCGCACACCTTTTATAACCTCTTGCATGTTCAGGCCCACCAAAAAGTATAATAATTTGGAGCAGAGTAATACACGTGCTTATCATCATACGGTTCGCCCATCTTATTTTGCGTAGGTGTACATGTATGGGGGGGGGGATATACGTATATATATATATATATATATATATATATATATATATATATGTACGTATATTATGTACATTACGTATGTATATTACGTATGCATATTATATATGTATATAGTTGTACACATGTAAAAAATGCACATATTCAAGTATTACCGCTTTCCCCTTTTCGAAATAAAAATTCGGCCTATCATGTTTTACTTATTCATTTATTTTTTTTTTAAATAAACTGCAAAGATCCCTTTTTTTTTTTTTTTTTTTTTTTTAAATTCAAAAATGAGAAAGGCTATTTATTGGTTTGTTATACCAAGCAAATAGCCGAATAGCTTGTAGAGTGTAACTCTTCCAATTTATGTGAATAATTTTATGAAAATTGTTCATACATTTAAGCCCCTGCTAAAGTGAAGTGAGTGCATATAAATACATACATACATACGTACGTACGTACGTTGGCCTATCTCTCCTCTTTTGCTCTTAAATTGAATTATCTTTATTGCAACATTGTTTATACAATTACGACAGCGTGTTATTTTTATGTTCACTTAATTCGAACAAATAAGTTTTTTATTGACTATATACATGAACATGCAATAATTTATTAACATGAGGGAATTTTTGAACGTGAAATAAAATTTTAACAGCCGCAATTTTCTGAACATGTAATAATTTTTTAACATCCGCGGATTTCTCACGACGCAATCACTTTTTTCATATTAACACTACTATAAAATGGACACTTAACTTTTGGAAGAATGTTTGAATTAAGCAAAAAGTTTTTTTTATCCTTTGAAATTCCATTCAGTCAAATTCAGAAAATTACAGCACGGTCATCAGGACCAGGGGGTCAGAGTGTCAACAAGGTTAAATAGGACTACTACCGATTGCACATTAGACTTTCTCATTAGAACATCTCTGCTTGCATATGAATTCGTTCACGCGCTTGCACACACATATACAAATACATACTTAAACATAAAAATATTTATACATGTACATTTATATGTGTGCGCATGTATACATGCCCTTATGAGCGTATGGACGTATGAACTAACACGATACATCCTTTTTACATGACTTGTTCATGCACATTTAAAAAAAAATATTTTTTCCTTTAAATTTTGTCTATTAAAAGGCTGAAACTAAAGTGCAACTTCGATTTAATGTTGATACTGCAAAATGGATCCCTTCAACTGTTAAAGAAAATTTGAAGTAAAATTTAAAATTATTTTTAAAGAGTGAGATTGTAGTTGTAAGTAGAAATGGAATATTTTTTTTTTTTCTTTTTTTTCCCATTTTTTTTTTCAATTTTTTTCATTTTTGCTTCCTTATTACACATGTTATCTCCACCTTTATTACATTAATGTCAGAAAAATTTTCAAAAACAAACTGAACAAATCTAATGAGTTCATCATTGAATGTGAAGGTTAACAAGACATATATATTGGAGAACACATATGTACCCAAAATTTTAATATGCTATATTTTCCATGATATATATTGAAATGTTAAAAATTATGAATGTTTATATAGTTTACATTACTGCGTATCTTTTTACCGCTTATTATTTCCCTTCTTTCTAAAAATAGAAACCTCTTCTCAGATATCGAACTACAAAATTTGTGCTGATAAATTAAAGGCTATTCTTGAAGAAGCAGAAGTAAGAAATAGTAAATATTTTACAAAACGAATTTGTGACATTTTTTTTATTTTTATAAATTTTTTTTTTTTCGCTTATATGTACATGTTAATATATACTTTTGTTGATGTACGCATGCGTATGCATATATATGTGTGTGCATGTAAGCACATTCGTGTATTGTATATGTTTATTGTTGTAAATAACGTGCATTTTAGAATTACAAGGAAAAGGTTAAGTACACAACTGTTAAAGATTTTATCAATCTTATTAAGTCAGACGAACAAGTAAGGCAGTTTATAGTTTTTTTTTTTTTTTTTTCCATCTTTCCGTTTTTGCCTTTTTTTTAACTTTCCCATTTGTGTCCTTCCCTTTTTTTTTTTTTTTTTTTAATCATTTATTCTTGCACCCTTTTCACATGTTCCTTGTAGATAAAGAGATACAAAGATACACTAATTAATCAGAAAAAAAAAAGACGGGAAAGAAAATTTAATAGAAGAGATTACGACTGAGACATTATAATTGCATCTTTAATTTTAAACATGAGTTTACTTTTATTTCTAAAATTCACTTAAATTTAAGTTTTAATTCAAATTTTAATTTTAATTTAAATTTAAATTTAAATTTTTTTTTTTTTTTTTTTGTGATTTATAAAAATGTAAAAAGGGAGAAAAGGCATAATATTCTCCATTTTTACATGCGTAAATGAATTTTAAGCCTGTACTTTAGCTAGCTGCAGAATGGATGATACTATTTTTTTTACACATTATATTAATAGTAGCTTTTTTGCAGTGCATATATTCAAAAATTAATACTAATATACCTCAATATATACATATATGTGTATATACATCATATGCATATGTACCTTTATTTTTTGTTTTTTCTTTCCTTCTATTAATTCAACGTTTTAAAGTCTAAAAATAAAATATAAAATAAAGTTTCGTATCTACACGTATACATAAAAATACATTTATTCATGTGCATATAGTATATATATATATATATGTATGTATATATGGTATGTAATTATTTATGCATGTATAACAAGTACGAGTTATTTCATATATTTGTTGTAAACAAAAATAGAAAATAAACAAGAACACTATAGAAATTGCTATTGAAAAGGTAAGCTATACAGAAATAGGTATATTTATATATGTATACTTATATATGTATGTATATTTGTATATGTATATTAAAAATTTCAAACAATAATTGGCGTTATATATATATATATATATATATATGCTATACTCATAAAATAGGGCAAAAAAGCATGAACTGTGTAGATATATATCATATAAGCACATATAGGCGCATATATATATATATATATGATATACACACAAACGTATATATGAATGCATATGAGTAGAAGTTCTCCAGATGAGTTTCCAAATGCGCATTTTTAAATTGTTATTCCACTATTAAATACACATGAAATATTTATGAAATTGAAAGAAGAGCTTTTCTTTATTAGCACTTGTTTGTTGTACATACATATGTACGGTGTGTATGCATGATATGCAAGTATTTTATGTATGCATGATATGTAAGTATTTTATGTATGCATGATATGTAAGTATTGTATGTATGCATTTTATGTAAGCATTTTATGTATGCATGGTATGTATGTATTGTGTGTACGCATGGTACGTATGCATATATATTTTTTTTTTTCTTCTCCTTTTTTTCTTCACTTTTTTTTTCTTTCTTTTCCTTTTTTGATTTTTTTTTTTTTTTTCCTTTTTCTTATTTTTCATTCGCTTTAACAAATTGGTAAAATTTTTAACCTATATATATAACTTAAATAATTCGTTAAAAATTATTTAAAAGGGAATTAAAAATGAAGATTATTTAAAATATACATTCGCGCACATATACAGAAGAGCTTGGGAAAAGGGGGTACTTGAAAAACCACATAATAACAATAATATATTTAGCAGTATCAGTAATGTAAGAATAGAAAAATTGTATACATATATATACATATCGTATAGACATATGTACGTACATATATATATATATATATATATATAACAAAATATGATCTTGACAAGATGGCTGAACAGTTATAAATTTTCAGTGACCTACATAATTACCTACTGTGTATATCTTCACATATGTATACACATGTGCATATATATATATGTACATATACGTGTATATATATATATATATATATTACTTCTCTGTTCTAGGTATATACAAATAATAACATATACATGCATTAATATGCAGAGAGCTATCTAATTTTTCAACAGTATTTTTCTATCACATATTACACGTTGTACATTCTCCATTTTTCTCACACATATTCCAACGTTCTTCGCTTCCTATCAGCTTATACTACCATCTTGGTTCCCTTAATTTTCTATGTCCTCCTCATCAATGGCAACTGCGGCTGCTTGCTCTAATTCCTTTTCAGCTTCTCTAACGATATTTAAATCAATTTGAAATTCCGGTGCCTTTGCATGTTCTCCGACAAAGATAAGATTTGGTTGATTAGACAACCTCCTAGCTAACCATAAAAATGGTTTTTCAAAATTATAATTCGATCTAGCTGATAAATCATAATATTGTAAATTCCTTTTTCTATGAAATTGTATCTGCCTTGATTTTACTTGTCTGTCCTTAACATCTACTTTATTACCAACTAAAACCATAGGAATTGTTTCACAAACTCTTGTTATATCCCTATACCAATTAGGTACATTTTTATAAGTAATACGTGATGATACATCAAACATAATTATTGCACAATCACTTTTTATATAATATCCATCCCTTAACCCTCCAAATTTTTCTTGTCCTGCTGTATCCCATACATTAAATTGAGTTTTTCCAAAATTTGTTTGAAATTTTAATGGATGAACTTCAACACCAAGGGTTGCTATAAAGACGGAAAAATGAATATATAAATGTAATGATAACAAAAAGAAAAAATATTACTATACATTATGGAATATTATAGCATTACACCTATGCAAAAATATATAAAAAGCACAATTCGTACGGCTTCTAAGTACATGCAAGGACCAAACTTGTAAATATACACATAGATCATTTTGTGCACACATCAATTGAAGCAATTGTTTTTGCGTTTTTTCCCGCATTTTTTTTGCGTTTTTTTCTACATTTTTTCTACATTTTTTTTGCGTTTTTTTCTGCATTTTTTCTGCATTTTTTCTGCATTTTTTCTGCATTTTTTTTGCATTTTTTCTGCATTTTTTTTTGCATTTTTTCTGCATTTTTTTTGCATTTTTTCTGCATTTTTTTTGCGTTTTTTTCTACATTTTGTTCACATTTTTTTTATTTTTCCAATTCTTTCCTCTTACGAATATATTTTTTTTCGAACTCCCCCGTCAAGTGCCTTTTTACAAAGGTTGTCTTTCCAACACCACCATCACCAACTAATATAAGCTTATACTGAGGAATAAATTCTTGAGAATCCATTCTGATTATATCTGTTAAAAAGTCATAGAAAATGTATACACATATATGAGCATGCACACGTGGGTATATATAAATACGTACATATATATATAAGAAAACAAAATGGGGGGGGAACAAAAAAAAAAAATTTTTAAACCGCTCAAAATTTTACACGTTCGAAATATGCACACTAGGAATGCATACACACAATACAAAGAATATAAAAAAATATAAGTACGATATATATATGTACATATAAATACATATACGTACATGTAAATATATCCATATACACTTTAACTACTCGCACAACACACAAACGCAAAATTTAAAAAACTACATTAATGAAAAACATTGGTGAGAAAATTATCTTATTATGTAATACTATGTAAAAATGTTAAATGGTGCCCCTATGTACGTAAACGTTATATGGATATGTTAATAATGGTTATGGATATTGAAAACAAATGCGAAGATATGTGCTACAACTGTTTTATGTTCTCTTTTTTTTTTTTTTTTTTTTTTTTTTTTTTCTTTTTTTTTTATCTAAACATGTATCTTAAATGATATTTCAAAATAGTGCATGAAAGTACTTCATCCACGTACATAAACAAATACAATGGAAATGTGCAAACGCATATATTATATATAGGCGCTAATACGTACACATATATATATTCATATAATATAAACAAATAGTTGGCAAGCTCGTATACATATATATACACATATGAGCATACACTGAAATAAACATACACGTGAACGACTCGGTAAATGATTATAGGAAATATACTATTACATATAAGTGTTTATGGAATGGATAAAAACTGTAAGTCCAGGGAGGAAACGCATATAAATAAGTATATAATATAAATATATATTTATCCGTATATATGTATGTACGTAGAAACGTGCTTTTTTTTTTTCTCTTACTTTATAATAATATTTACGGTAATATGCTTAAATTATTCAACGAATTTATTTTATGTTCTATTCTCAAGGTTTCCTTTTATTCTTTTTTTTTTTTATTTTAAAAAAGAATAAACAAAAGTATATATAAATTTATATATATATATATATATATATATATCAAAAATGCAATATATGGAGAAAAATGGAAAAATGAGAATGATTAAAAAAAATAATAATAAAATAAAACAAAATTAAATAAAATGAACAATGAAAATGTAAGGGTAAAAATAATGGAGAAATACGCAGGAAAAATAAAATAAGGATAAAAAAAATAAAAATATAAATGTAAAATTAAGAAAAAGGCGCAAAAAGTTATCTAATTTATTATATATAAATATATACATAAATATATATATAAATATAAATATATAAAAAAAAATATATAAATATATATATAAAACGTTTTTAAAGAATAAGAAGAAATACATAAAAGGGTAACTGTCGATAATATTTCATTTATTAAGTAAAAAAAAAAAAAAATTATACACTGTTATTTATTACAAAATATTCGTTCAATTTACTTGTTAAATTTTTATATGTAAAATTAATTAGTAAGAAATATTTTTTTACTTCTTGCATTTTGGT
This sequence comes from Plasmodium brasilianum, assembly GCF_023973825.1. Taxonomy (NCBI): domain Eukaryota; phylum Apicomplexa; class Aconoidasida; order Haemosporida; family Plasmodiidae; genus Plasmodium; species Plasmodium brasilianum. The sequence goes on from NC_090122.1 coordinate 682,277, forward strand.
ATATTGTACAAAAAATAGCTTATCCTTTTGGCATATACGTTTATATGTATGTATATGTATATGTATGTATATGTATATGTATGTATATGTATATGTATATGTATGTATATGTACATTTATGTATAAATGTATAAATATATATATATGTATTCGTATAAATATATATATATGTATTCGTATAAATATATATATATGTATTTGTATAAATATATATAAATATTACTAAAAGGAATGATTTACAATAATACGGCTAAGCAAGCTTAAAGTAGAAAAAAAAATGTTTTATATTTTTATTGTACATAACTGTACACAATACATATTATATTGTTACTACACTTAGCTTAAGCTTTTTCAAGGATGGAACTTGCATTGTATAATAAATACATTACAGGTACTTACAATTACAGATACTTACAATTACTGATACTTACAATTACTGATACTTACAATTACTGATACTTACAATTACTGATACTTACAATTACAGATACTTACAATTACAGATACTTACAATTACTGATACTTACAATTACTGATACTTACAATTACTGATACTTACAATTACAGATACTTACAATTACTGATACTTACATTCGTAACGTACATACATAAATATATATGTACTTATATATATACATACATACTTATATACATACATACTTATATACATACATACATATATACTTAAATATACATAACATACATAAGTATATGTATTATATATATACATATATAAATGTATTAATCTTAAATACGTGCACCAATTTATATACGCAAAGAAATAATTTTTTTATGCTTGCATTATCCATAGGTATTGCAAAATAAAAAGAAAAAAAAAAATTGTTATATTCAAATTAACAAGTTAAAACACCAGTAAGGTATCTCGTAAGCTGTAATAAACGATATGATAATTAAATAAGCAGTTTTAGGTGTAATGAAAATAAAAATATAAATCAACGGATATTATGTAATCTCAAACTTATGACAATTATGTATGGGCATTTAAGATTTTTTTCCCTTGTTCCTTTTTTTATTTATATATATATAAATATATGCTTATATATATATTATGTATGTACGTATATTTATATATATGTATGTACGTATATTTATATATATGTATGTATACCTCTAAAAATACAAATGGCATAATAAGTGTACTGCAATATATGATTGCAGCAGCTCTTCCCAATGTTCTTACTATCATATGTTAGTATTGCCATATTTTTTTTTTTTTATCTATTGCTGTTGTGTTACCCCATATATATTATATCCGTCGTATAACGTTTCTTTACATACATAGTTTGATAGTATGGCAAAACAAGATAAAGGGAAAAAAAGAAAAAAAAAAAAAAAGCTTGCAATGATAACTGTAATTAATCATATAAACTATTAGTGCAGTTTACTTGTACGGTAAATACTTCATATGTTTGTACCGGTGTATATATTTTATATTATGTAAAAAGAAAAAAAATAAATAAAACGATGTTACGAAGTGTTTCACGTTCATATAAAATTTTTTAATTATTAAAATAAATGTATTTAGGAAATATAAGCTTTTTAATTTTACTAAATAGTAAATTATGGCCTCAGGCATTTCTCCGCTGGTACACTTGCATGATTTACGTACGTTCGTACGTATCTATGTTATATTTATATACATACTACATTCATGTACATGCCATATTTTTACGGTCATCATATGTATGAACAATTCATATTTTTGCGTACACGATTTTTAAGTGTATACGACTGTGTGTACAAATCAGCTATTATGCTATTATGCTATTATGCTATTATGCTATTATGTTATTATGCTATTATGCTATTATGCTATTATGTTATTATGCTATTATGCTATTATGCTATTATGTTATTATGCTATTATGCTATTATGCTATTATGTTATTATGCTATTATGTTATTAAACTATCATTCTATCACGCTATTATGCTTTATTCTTTTTATTTTAAATCTTACAATAAGGTGCCAGAAATGAGAAACATAAATGTAAAAATATTTTTTGTTTAACGATTTTAATTATGCTGTTCGAGAATTACACCGTCCGGTCAACTTAAGATACATTGACTTCGGTTAGAATATGTTTGCGCACGTAATACATTCAATAGACGATAAAGGGGGGAGGGAAAGTATACATACATACATACATAAATATATGCATACAGGCGGAATAACATTAAGTATCTGCTGGCTATATGTTCTATTTGTATTGTTAGAAAAATATAAGAATGCGAAGTGAAATATGAATTATGAGAAATTGAAAGGAGTGTGACAGTACAAATATGTTGTATCATAAAAGAATAAGGTAAATGTACATGTTTTTATTCCTTTTTTTTTTTTTTTTTTTCCTCACCCATCTACTTTGCCGTTCTATTATCATGTAATTTAAAGATAAAAAAAATTAGTGTTTTCTTTTTACAAAAGTGAACTATGCATAAATTTTTTTCCATTTTGGTTAAATATGAACTGTTCATAATTTTTTTCTTTTTTTCTGTATTTTCAATTTTTTCTTTTTTTATTCCGTTGCTTCATTATACAATTTAAGTTCATTTTGAAAGAATTAGCTTATACGTGATTCGATAAATTGGCGTTTTTCAATATTTTTTACCACAGAACAAATGCTCTTTATTCTATTGACTTGCGATATGATACATATATTGAAAAAGAAAAACAAAAATAGCAAATTGGTAAAATGGAATAATGCCATAATGGCAAAATGGTAAAATGGAATAATGGCAAAATGGTAAAATGGAATAATGCCATAATGGCAAAACGGTAAAATGCAAAAGTTCAAAAATGCAAATAATAAAAAAAAAAAAAGAAATTTAAAAGCTTTTTAAAATTTTTCTTAAATTTAAAAATAATAAGCAAAGGTTATGCAAATAAGCTGTCTTAAAAGTGAAACATGGATGATGAAGAATGGAAGATGGAAAATTAAAAAGGGGAAGGGGTTATTTTTATATATTTTTTTTTTCTTTCGCTAACAAAATGAGCATAATTTATTTTAATGAATTTAAAATAATTTATCATTTCGCATGACAAGGTCAGGAAAAAATTCTCTGAGGCAAGTCTTACGGTGAGATATATTCAATTTTTGGAAGAATACTATATCCACTTGTCAAACGTGGGGGGGGGGGAAACTACAACTCTTTTTTTTTGTTTTTTTATCCTTGTCAGTGCTATCCTTTGTTTGTTTCTTGCTCAATAAAGAGCAAAATATTGGCGATGGGTTTATCATGTGGTAGATGTATGGAACCGGCATGCCGTTTCCTACGTTGAATAGTTCTTGCATTGTTCATCCTTCGATCTTCGTTCTTCATTCTTATTTCTTCGTTGTTCATTCTGCATCATTCATTGTTTTTTCCCCTCTCTTTTTGTCACCTCTTCTCCTGTTCTCCTCCTTACCATCGCTCAGCAGGCCCATCTTCCTCGGTGTTAGCTACATACGAATAACTGCATTAGCACCGTTCGAAAATTTTATATAACTGGTTTAACGAGGTCAATTCAATTATATACCCGTTGTTCGAAAAGGTGTGTGGAATTCTCATCAGATTATTTAATTGAATCATGGGGAAAAAATATTTTTCAAAAACCAAGTTAATGTTTTTAGAGACTGCTAAATGTTTGTTGACATCAATAACTGTTTCGTCTCCTAGTAAATTGTCAAAAAGGTAGTTTTCATTTTCTGTGTTAGTTGATGATGCTTCTTTTTTCTCATGCGATTTATTCATTAACATATTCATTTCGTTTTCCTTTATCATAAGTAGATCATCTTGAAATGTCCATTCCTGGTCATCCAAGAGAGTAATTTTTGAATAAAAATTGGCTAGTAAATAACATATGCCATTAATACAATTAATTTCATTTTCATAATCAATTTGTGTAGCTAGTCTTAAAAATAAGAGTGGTAAAAATTCTTGTCCAGGAAAATATTCCCCACAGCATGCGGGAAAAGTTACTACACATCCCTCTTCAATAATGATAGAGAAATAATCGGTATACATTTCTATATATGAATAAAATAGTTGTTCTAAATCGTTACATATTCTTTCCATATTTTTATGAACATAGTCAGGATTTTCATAATATCCAGAATAATAATTATTCACAGCAACTAGTAACAGATCGTATAAAGGTATAGGAGGGTTAAATTTAAAAGGGGGTATTCTACCTATTCTATTTAAAATAGATTGATAAGTTATTTCTTTAATAATTAAAGGCATTTTTATCATTAATAATTTTTCCTTATATTGAATTAAACTATGAATACTATCAACAGCTCCGACATAAATTGAATTTTTTAAACATTCAGTTAATTCTTTCTTTTCTTTTTCTTCACATATCTTTTTTAATTTTCTTATACTGGATATATCATCACATTCGCATGTATATTTTCTATTATATCTTGTATTACTAACATGCTTATCTACATTTACATTAAATAGAGCAGGTTTCGGTGCTTCCAGCTTTAACACCTCATATTCATTATTATCTTCAAATACTACTAATGACCTGTCCTCCTTGTTGTTCTTTTTATGCTCCTCTTTTTTCACAAAGTAGTTTGTCAGGGTTATTTGCTTGTGGTCTGTTCTTACTCTTTTGGTATCCACCGCTTTTTTGGTTGTCTCGCCACTGACGGAGATATTGGGGGTGGTATTTCCTTTCACATTTCCATTCATATTTGAGATGCTACTAGAGGCGCTGGTAAGAGGCTCATTCTTTACACCTCCCTTTGCTGATGTTAAGTTGAATGTGGTTTGCATAAGATTTGAAGTGGGCACACCGAAGCATCTAATATTGTACACATTTTTTAAAAAATTTTCAATTTTTTTGGATATCAACTGAGCTATTTCTTCCTGGTACAAGAAATGTACTTCTTTTTTAGTAGGATGCACATTAATATCAACAATATCATACTTTAGTCGTAATGACAAGTACACCCATGGGTAGTTACCCTTTGGTATGAAGTTTGCATACTGGTTTTCACATGTTCTTTTTATAATATTGGATTCAATTAATCTATCATTTATAAAAAAAATGTAAGTACCCTTTTTACCGACATATTTAGGAGTACTTATTAAACCATAACATTTAAAAAAGGTCGGAATATTTTCTTTTATAAATATACTATTTAACTCTCTAGAAATATTTCTACCATATATCTTTTGTATAACCGATTTCACATTATTCAAGTGCTTTTCATAATTTTCATCCAAGTATTTTTCCTCTTCTAATATTTTCTTCTCAAATACAGAATAATCTTCAGCTGCATTGGTAATTTTTTCCTCACCATAATTCCCTATGCTATGCTCTGCTTCTTCGTGCATTCTCGTACTACTGGCCTGTCCTTCTTCGTGTACCCTTGTACCAACTACATTCGCTTCTTCCCTGACAATACTTTCGAACTTTTCTTTTTTTTTATTTTTTATAACGTAAATTCCTCCTAGTCCTCCTATGCCCTTACCCATATTTTGCGTGTTCAGGTCAACGGTATTACTTAACCACTTTTTACATGTAAAAGAAACATGCGGGTAATGAATAGCATACTTTTGCAAAACTTCCAAACATCTGTTATATTCATCATTATGATTTAACGTTTTTAATCTTGTTTGCATATTATAAAATAAATCATCGAATCGTATTATCGTCCCATCTTTACCTGAACAAATTGTTGGCTCTTTTTGTATTGGTTTTCCATCTTTATAAGTACATGTATAGCAAAACGGAGAGTTCCTTTTTTTAGTAGTTATTGTTAAATAAGAAACATACGAAATAGATGCTAATGCTTCTCCTCTAAAACCAAATGTCTTGATATTTCTTATATCCTTATGATTTGTTATCTTACTTGTTGTAAATCTTTCACACACTATTGGTAAATCATCTTTATGTATACCATCCCCATTGTCAATTATCTGTAGAGATTTCAACCCCCCTTTATTTAAATGAACACTAATACTTGTTGAATTAGCATCGAGACTGTTTTCGATTAACTCTTTCAAAGCGTTACATGGCCTTATTATAACTTCACCCGCTGCTATTTTGTTTATATCCTCTTCTGCAAGTTTTATTATTCGTCTTTCATCGGAGGGGTTCCCCCTGTTGTTACGATCTCCATTGATGTTGTTACTTGTCATGTTTAATGCGCATTATACTGTATATGCTGTATTGTGATGTTACTCAAGTATTATTCTGTTGTCGTAATGTTGTACTGCTAACATAGTATAATGCGGCTAACATAGTATGATGCGGCTAACATAGTATGATGCGGCTAACATAGAATGATGCGGCTAACATAGAATGATGGGGCTAACATAGTATGATGCGGCTAACGTAGTATTATACTGCTTATATAATACTGCATTTATTTAATAAAACAAACCTGTTCGCCGGAAGAAAATTCTTGTGAGCACTTAATTTTTTTTTCAAGTTGTCTTGCTGAGGAAAAGGAAACAGAAACAAATGCGAAAGAATTAAAATGGAACGGAAGAGGGACGCACAACAAAGTTGGGAAACCACTTCGTAATTATATTTTTCAAAATTGTGCGCTCCTCTGTAAACTTGAACAATTTTAATAAATGAAAAAAAAAATAAATAAATAATTTTTCGTACCATACGATGGCGTAAATAAGCAATTATTTACACTATATCCAGACAGATTTATTTTTTTTTTCGTAGTATCTGCCTTCATATTAATAATTCCCCGCTCATTATACGCCCAAACTTTCATTTTAAACTGTTCTCCCCTTAACTGTTTTATGTTCTTTGTTTCATTTGCTGTTGTGATGATCGTATCGAACAAAAAAAAAAAAAAAAAAAAAAAAAAGAAATAAAGGAAGCATTTCCCGCTTCTTCACCCATACATGTATGCAAAACTTTATTTTTGTTCACGTTAGAACTACCTTCCTTTTATGTTTTCTCCAAAAAGGATAAAAAAATATAATAGTAGATATTTTTTGCCTGTGTTTTTTCTTTTAAGTGGCAATTGTTTCGTTAATTTTATGTGGACAACGGGAGACAAGAAAGAAATTTTACTTCCCTGTTTTGCTTCTTTATTTAATTTGAAAATTTTACTTTCCTGTTTTGCTTCCCTATTTAATTTGAAAATTTTACTTTCCTGTTTTGCTTCCCTATTTAATTTGAAAATTTTACTTTCCTGTTTTGCTTCCCTATTTAATTTGAAAATTTTACTTTCCTGTTTTGCTTCCCTATTTAATTTGAAATTTTCACTTTCCTGTTTTGCTTCCCTATTTAATTTGAAAATTTTACTTTCCTGTTTTGCTTCCCTATTTAATTTGAAAATTTTACTTTCCTGTTTTGCTTCCCTATTTAATTTGAAATTTTCACTTTCCTGTTTTGCTTCCCTATTTAATTTGAAAATTTATATCATTATTTTTGCGTAAGTATTTTATTTTTTCTTCCGATTTATTTGATTATTTCCCTCCTTTTAAAAGTGAGTATCTCGTTTTATGAATCTCTTGCTCATCCTTACGGTGTAATGCATTTTTTTTTTTTTTTTTTTTTTTTTTTTTTTAATACCATATTAGGGGGAGTGACCCCTTTATGTGTGTAAGTTTATGTATCTTGATGGAATATATATGTATACATTATGTTCATAATTTCATACTTTTTTTTTTTTTATTTTATTTTATTTTAGTTTACTGAATATATATCGTTTAAAAACTTTATGAAGAGAGAAGAATACATGAGAAATTTTGAAATTTCCCCTTCGAACGTGAACTTGTTAAAAAGTATATATGTGCAAGTACACTTATATATGTATATGTATGTACGCTTATGCCTATTCGAATTTGTAAAAAATAAGAAAAATTGTTTTTGAGAAAAAGAAACTCCAGATTTTTTTTTTTTTTTTTTTTTTGTATACCCCATTTTACATAAAAACGTTTATGGAGTATTCCTTGTTGCACTACTAAATTTTTTACTTTTTCGCACCCTGCCATTTTTACCCTTTATTTTAATTCATTATTTCACTTCCTTATTTTATTTCACTCCATTATTTTACTCAACTCCATTATTTTACTCAACTCCATTATTTTACTCAACTCCATTATTTTACTCAACTCCATTATTTTACTCAACTCCATTATTTTATTTCACTCCCTTAGTTTACTCAACTCCATTATTTTATTTCACTCCCCTATTTTATTTCACTCCCCTATTTTATTTCACTCCCCTATTTTATTTCACTCCCCTATTTTATTTCACTCCCCTATTTTATTTCACTCCCCTATTTTATTTCACTCCCCTATTTTATTTCACTCCATTATTTTACTCAACTCCATTATTTCATTTCACTGCACCTGCCTTATTTCAGTCCATTATTTTATTTCTCTTCATTTTATAGCGATTACGCAAACTCGCGACCAACCGTAATCCAATATTTGAAAGAATAAATATTTGAAATTTTATAAAGTGCATGAACAATTTGTCGATTTATATTTTCTGCCTACACCCCATTTATAAAAATAGCTATTTTTAAGAAAATTAATCCTATTTTTCATTTTTTTGCAGATGGGTGGAAAACAAGAATATTTAACTCTCCCCCTTTTTATTCATATTTTTACTACATATTTTTCATATTTTTATGTTTTTGTTTTTTGTATTGTCTTTCTTTAGTCCCTCCCCCCTGCCTGTATTTGTGTCTTGACAAACATATGGGAAGCTTGTTTAAGTGTTCCACATTTTATGTTTCCGTATGTATATGTACATTTGTTTCATTTTGTTTACCATTCGAGTAATACCACTTTTTAAACCAAAAGGTAGATGCAGAATATAACTCCCGAACATATATATGTATATAACATCCTTTTTGCAAAGAATAAATCTTCTGGACACTGTGTGTGTACATTCATGTAGGTATTCACGTATATGGGTGCATCTAGGAATATATGCTCATATAATTATACATACGCACTTGCATAATAACACACATATATACACACTTACACATGTGCATGCGTGTATCGTGCCCGCATGAAGGGGATATACATCCAACGGTGGTAAAAGAAAAGAACATCGAACAGACAGCGTTGTACAATAAACAAAAATGAAAAATGACAAGTGCAAAAAGTAAATTTGAATTCGCAAGAAATAGATCTACTAATAGTATTAAAGAAAACTTATTATGTTCTTCTTACATATTAAAGAATTCAGATGGTATCTTAAAAACTAGTAGCCCTTTGGGATATAGTCAAATAAAGCAGTATGATGAAAAGGAGGAAATAAATGATTATGTACATAAAGAAAAATTTGCAAACAACATATTTGATTTCATAAATAGTAATGAGGAATTACATAATAATACAAAGTTAAACAACAATTCGTTAATCTGTAATGAGTTACAAAAGGAATTTTCAAATGGAATATTTTATGATAAAATCGTTAGTACAAATAAGATTTATAACACTGCTGTTGGTAGTCTTCAAAGCAATTTTCAAATGAGTAAATTGTCCAATGCTGTCAAATCAATTAAGTTTGAAGAAAATACAAATGTTAAAATACCATCCTATTTGAAGACTTCTCCTCATTATGTGTTATATCCCGAGCTGCTTTATTTGCAAGAAAGAGAAGCGGATAATGCGCAAAGGGGATATCAAAAAGAGGAACACAGCGCATCCGAAGGATTGAAGAGGGATAAAGAGGAAGGAGAAGGAAAGGTAGAGCAAAAAGGGGTAGAAAATGTAGAGCTGTATGGAGCCGAAAAGGCAGAGCGAACGGATGTACCCTTGAGCACTATCAAGAGTAAGCTGCTCGTCGAGATTAAGGATACAAAGTGCCTGCACAGTTACCTAAAAAACGTTTCACATAACAATTCAACAATCAGAAATAAAATGTACGAGTACTTTGAACCAGAAAGGAAAAACATGATTGAAGTGTTAAACCCAAATACCATAAATCATAGTCAGCTGTACGAAAAATTATATGATCCAAGTAACATAATCTTAAGATGCTACAAGAATAGATATGTTTCTAATAACTCAGATCACGAGAACAACGAATTACATACACTTAATATTTTAAAAAAACAGAAAATGCCAATTATTGAAAAAAATGAGAAAGGAGAAAATATTATCATACAAAATAATCTAAAAAAAAAAAAAATAAATCTACTTGAAAAAGATATAGATGGTTTGACTTGTGAAACAACGAAGGAAACAAATGTCAAGAAAAAAGAAGAAAATTTTCATATCTCTCTTATAGACACCTCCAATAGAGTAGTTACCTTAAAAACATTTGATATTAAAAACAATAAAGATCTTAACAAGGGTAAAAGCATTTTTCAAACAAAAAAAAAATTTTTTAAAGATGTACAAGTACAAACGAACGATGATGAATGTATGAAGAGAGAAGCATCGCATACCATTGATTCGGACCTTGAGGATGTTATTCATATATTAAATAAAAAGAAATCCGACACAGTTAGCGAACCTTCCTTGGGCAAGGTTCATAAGTGCAAAAATGAGGAGAAAGGAGGGGGGCACAATCAAATTACTGCAGCTTTGCTAAGGCAGGAACAAAAAGACAATGAAGAAAAATTAAAATTTAAAATTTCGTATAACCTGGAAAAGCGTTCAGACGGATGTGACTATACCACCGAGGGTAGCAGCAGCTGGCGGGGTAGCGACAGCCGGGTGAGTAGCGACAGCCGGGTGAGTAGCGACAGCCGGGTGAGTAGCGACAGCCGGGTGAGTAGCGACAGACGGGTGAGTAGCGACAGACGGGTGAGTAGCGACAGGCGGGTAAGTAGCGACAGACGGGTAAGTAGCGACATCCATATGAGTAAGGACAGCCGGGTGAGTGGAGGTGGAAACCGTCCAGGTGAAGCATATCCCGAACTTGGTGAACGGAACGAAGAAAAGGAGCAGAAACGTGAGGAGAAAGAGAAGAATAGTGTTAATAAAAGAGTTCCAGGAGGGAAAAAATTTGATTTTGCTCAGAATATTATAAACTATAATAAGAGTATTCAAGTGAAAGAATCTCAGAATCTGTTAAACAAAATGAATAACCATCATTCCCCCTTTTTTTTTAAATTTCCTTTAAAATATTATAAATACAATTTTTCTAATCGATCGAAAATAGAGAAGCAGATGAGTGGCTGTGCACCAATTGGGGGAATGCCAAACGGGGGAGTGTCCATTGTGAAGGTACCCATTCAACAGTACTCAGTTAAAGGTGGACAAAATAATAAATTTATCCCCTTCAAAAAGGACATACATGTATTAAACAATGATAATGCAGGAGATTCAATTAAATGTAATACCCCTTTTATAATATATGGAGATAAGAAAATAAACAATCCTCTACGTACTGCTGGTATTCTTTCAACTGCTACTGGTGAGAAAGTTTGCCCCCAGTACAAAGTAATAGGAAAAGGTACGGATGATATCGATTTAAAAATATGCAGAAGACACAGAGATAGGCAAATAAATAGGGATAATTACATACGTAGACATATACATGGACAAATGAGCGAAGGGTATGAAGAGCAGAACTTTTTAAGAAGCGAAACAGATCCAAGCGAAGAGAGTTACGCTGATAAGGAATATGAGAAATCGAAAATTATAAATAAATTTTTATTAAAAAAATTATATATAGAGAAAAAAAAAGAGTTATATGAAAAATTGAAATTTAAAAATACATTTACAAGCTTATTACGGAATAGAAGCATACTAAAGGATAGCGGTCTATATCATGCCAATAATTTGCGAAGTATGTATTATGGCAATTATACGAGTAGCGAAGAGGAACTTGACACCGCACGTATAAGGAGATACTTGTACAGTGATAGTTGGGGTGGAAATATATGCGCTAGTTCCAATCATCATGGCGATTATAACGATTTTTTATTGAATAATGGGAATGGAAAGAAGGATAAGGCAAATAATAGTAGTAATATTTATGCATATCACCCCAACCGTGTCAAAATGTTCTCTTCTGATTTACAGGCATGGGACGAAAAAAGCAATATTTGTTTATTTAAAAAAAGAAATTATAGTGAACAAGGAGGAAAGGAAAAAATGTATACGAATCAAAAAAATAATAACTCAGATAGTAAGAAGGATCTAAATGTTCATAACAGTAAGGATATTTTTTTAAAAAAAAAATATTTATCATTAGACAAGGAAAAAAAGAAAGTGTATTATTATAACAGCGTTCTTAACCCAAATAATGTTGAAAACGATATTGCCAGTTTTTCCCAGGAACCAATGAAAGAAGCAGTTCATAGGAGCTGTATAAATGGTAATAAGAAGGAAAAACAAAGACATCGATCCTTATCCTATAAAAATAGAGCAGCAAAATTGGACATACTGAAAAAAAGCATTGAATCGTTTAAGAAGTATACTAAGGGGGATGGTACCAAAAATAAGAGGAAAAAAGAACAAGGCGATGGAGTTACTAATAATATTGATAGCGGTGAGGAAGATGGGGGAAAAAATGGTCATACAGATAAATCCAGGTACGATGAGAGCGACTACTCTAGTGATAACGAACAGAATGACATTAGTGAAAAAATGGGATGTAATAAAAATATTTACAAACAACACAGTTATGATGAAGAGAAAGATCAGAGGGGAAAAAATGATATCTTCAAAATTACCTATAATATTGAGAAAACTTTGTTAAAAGAAAATTCTAGTGTAAAAAAAAAAAATTATACAAATGAATGGGATAAATTGAAGAGTACCAACAGTTATATTTATGACAATAATGCAAGTAATAACAACGACTGCAGTGTTAGTGATGTAATAAATAAAAGAGAAATTTTGAATTTAGGGAATTCTCTGAATGATCCATTAGTTATAGAAGCAGATGCAGATGCAGATGCCATAGACAATAAGAGTGAAGTCCATGTTTTAAGTACGATGGCAAAAATCCATCATCGCGCATTGGAAGAGACAGATAAAAAGATAACAAAGAATTACGTAACAGTGGGAAATCAAATTTTAAACAATGATAAGTATACAAAGATGAACGAGACAGATCACTATATTAACCACCCTCTTAGAATTAAAGTATCAATAAAGAAGCGAAATGACGAAGAAAAAGCGAACATCAACAATAATAAGGATGATACTGGGGAGGATAATAAAACTAACTGTTTTGATATTAATAGCATACTTAATAATCAACAAGAGAGCCCACAGAAAAATGAAAGACGCTCATTTACAGGTATGAGTAGTTATGGAAGCAAATACGTAAATTCATCATATGAGGAACAAGGAAGCATGAGCGACACGGAGATCGTCAATAGGAAGAATACTCAAGTTCTGATGATCGAAAGTGCCGAAAAAAGTAACTGCAACGATGATAGAAGTGATTATACTGATAACAGTGAAAGCAATGATAACAGTGAAAGCAATGATAACAGTGAAAGCAATGATAACAGTGAAAACAATGATAACAATGAAGAGCTTGTGTTGCTCACTTTTATTTCATCCGTTTAGTGAAATTGTGTACCAATTTTTGTGATATGGCTGTGAATTGCTCCTCTTACGTTTGTACATGTTATTATGTATATATATATATATATATATATACACATATGTGATATGTAATATATCATTTATTTATTTTTTCGAACGTTTATAATTTGCAGCAGCGTCTAATGCTAGGAATTTCCTCAAGAAAAACGACGGGTTTGGGGGCGGAAATTACTTAAAATTAAAACAAGCGAATGTGAACGTTATGAAAAGTTGTACAGGTTTGAAGTTATAAGATAATATGGAAATAACAAACAAGATAACAGATAATACAAATCATGATTCCAAATATAATTCATCTTCACATGATGGAAGTTTACATAATGGAAGTGCAAAAAAAGAAAAAAGCATTAAATTAAAACATTTGGAACATATTGACCGAAATAATTGGGTTAGAAATTTTTTTGGAGATATTGACTGAATGTGCTTCGGTATAGAAGTATATGTTTTGTACCAACGTAGCTGTTGATACATGATTTTATTTGCGTATTTGTTCACACATGAGCAGAAGTGTATAAACATACATACTCATGTATATATTACACGTGCACATATTATGTGTGTCACCTTACTCTTTTGGGTAATTTTTAATTTTTTTTTTTTTTTTTGCTGTCCATATGACAATTTGTAGTTATAATCAATTGTTCTGCATATGCGTTTCTGCTTTTTTTAGTGAAATAATATTTTTCTCGCGTTATTTGCTTTTTTTTTTGATGTTTTTAAATTACAACTGCATTTGTCCATTGATATTATTCGTCAGTTTTGTTTTTTCGTTTGTTTTTGTTTCTTCATTTTTATTTTTTCGTTTGTTTTTGTTATTTTGTTTTGTTTCATCTGTTTCGCGTCTTCTGTTCTATTTCTTCTGTTCAATTTCTTCTGTTCTATTTCTTCTGTTCCGTTTCTTCTGTTCCGTTTCTTCTGTTTTGTTTTTTCTTTTGTTTTTTGTTCCTTATTACCCCTTTCGAAATTTTTTAACTTCATTCGTACATGTGGGATAATTGAGAAATTACATTTTTTAAAGAAAATTTGCAGAGGGAAAAATTAATATACATTTTCAAATGTTCAGTTAATAGTTTTTCAATATTTTTTTCTTATTTGCCTTAAATTCATAAATAGAGTATACAACAAAATCTTCAGAAGATTTATATGTGTTGTGAGCTATATTTATTTTGCTTCTTCTTTTTTTGGGATTGTCTTAAATGAATAAAAAAGATTAAGTAAAATGTGGAATTAAAGTGCATACCAAATATAAGTAATAAAACAAGACACATGAATGTATCAAAAAAAAAAAAAAAAAAAAAAAATGCAAATGCAAATGCAAATGCAAATAAAGAAATGACGACGCGAAGAAACACCCAAATGAAGAAGCACATACACAACGAAATGAAGAACAACAAAATAAGAACAACAAAATAAGGAACAGCGAAATAAGGAACAACAAAATAAGGAACAACAAAATAAGGAACAGCGAAATAAGGAACAACAAAATAAGGAACAACGAAATAAGGAACAACGAAATGCATATGACAAGTAGAAACGGCTAAAAAAAAAAGTACAGTTAAATTTGCCAAAGTGGGTAAATAAAAGGAGACCAAATAATAGTAACAAAATAAAAAATTAATTTTTACTTTTGTTCATATTGTTTCCAATTGTACGAATTAATAGCTAGCTCTATTTCGTAGGAATCGACAGGTAATTTACCAGTATATTGTAAAATTTCTTTTTGTGTGTGCAAAAATAAACCATCATTTATGTCTAGCACAAGTTTCCCATCAAAAACCCCCTCTCCGTAATCACCTTTTATGAATTCCACAGTAAGGGCATTCTTATTAATTATGCACTGTTCAGGAAAAAAAAAAAAAAAAAAAAAAAAAAAAAAAAAAAAAAAAAAAAAAATATAACAAAATATAACAAAATATGACAAAATTAACAAAACATGACAAAATATAACAAAATATGACAAAATATAACAAAATATGACAAAATATAACAAAATATGACAAAATATAACAAAATATGACAAAATATGACAAAATATAACAAAATATGACAAAATTTAACGAAATATGACAAAATAAGCAGCGAATATATATTTATATATATGTGCATATAATATGCAAACCAGTTAAGACTACACTCGACATACACAACGACGTCTGATCGAGTGTGTACTATTTTTCATTCACTAATTTGCAAAAAGTGACATTGCATTATGTAGATATACCTTTTTCACTTCCGCACCGAGTGAATTTTCAATTGCTCTTGTAATTTCGTCCTCTGGGAAGGACTCATCCACTCCTATGTAATTATAATAAATTTCATTAATTATAAATTCAATTTCTTCTTGTTCTTCTGTAAACCAGTTTGTTGATAAAAGCAATGTCAAAAAGGAAATTAATTTAAAGTAATCTTTTTTGTCTTTTTCTTTTTCTGATTCGGCTACTTTTACCCATTGATCATACATATTATTTGTTATATCCCATAATTTCTTCCTGTCGACATCTTCTATTTTTTTTTTTTCTATAACGTTTGTTAACTCTCTTATTAATTCACACATATCTTTTGGGTACACATACTTTGATGGTACCTTAAAACATGCCATTTTACAAACTACTTTTTAAAAGTATAACGTGTACGTACAATTTGTTTACGCGGAATTTCCAATATCTATCTTCTCTTAACTGTTACTTTAATATACAGTACATGTATTATAACTTTACTACATACTTATAAATGCGCCTTTTTATACATACTTTTTATTACAGGTATGAAATGTGTGTACTGTGTGGACTTATGTTCGTAATTTGGTTGTTTAATTTAAAAAGTTTTTTACTGGCATTTTAAAATTATTTTTTGGTATTGTTTTGGCAATTTTTTGGAATGTTTTTAACAATTTTTTGGAATGTTTTTAACAATTTTTTGGAATGTTTTTAACAATTTTTTGGAATGTTTTTAACAATTTTTTGGAATGTTTTTGGCATTTTTTTTCGCTCGTCCCTTAAGCAAAATAGGGACTACCTATACAAAAATATAATTTAAGCTTTATTAATTTTTCAACGTCATAAGATAATTCTCACAGAAAAATAAATGATATATCTTATTACACCAAAAAATAAAATACATAAAATTGTAAAATACGGGAAAATAAAATTACTAAAATAATTCAATAGAAATACCTGAACATGTCATGGAAAAATTGGAAGAAAAAATGGAAAACAAAATGGAAAACAAAATGGAAAATAAAATGGAAAATAAAATCGAGAAAGAAGTGGAAAACAAAATGGAAAATAAAATCGAGAAAGAAGTGGAAAAAAAAGTGGGAAAATATATAACGGTTAACTCGGGTTACTATCATAATATGGCATAAAAAAAAAAAAAATTATAATAAAATAAAAAACTCATAATATAATAAAATAAAAAACTCATAATATAATAAAATAAAAAACTCATAATATAATAAAATAAAAAACTCATAATATAATAAAATAAAAAATTCTTAAAATAATAAAATAAAAAATTCTTAAAATAATAAAATAAAAAATTCTTAAAATAATAAAATAAAAAATTCTTAAAATAATAAAGCAATGAAGTAATAAAACGAAAAAACGATTCTAATATCTTAACAAGTCTGAACGTTTTATTTGGTTGCTATGAAATAAATAAATAAAAAAAAAAAAAAAAAGGAAAAGACCGTAAGATCCTTAACAGTGCATGTAAGAAAATGATTTTTTTTCCATTTTCAATTTTTTCCACATTTCAGAAATGTATTTTTATCTCTTTTTAAATAATGATCTTTTTACACCCTTTCAAGAAAATAGGCTAGTATTCCTATTTAACATACAATAAATTTATTATAATTTTAAAACGAAAAAAATAAAAATAACATAAAATAGAAATAAAGAAGAAAAAATTAAATAACTTAATGAAATAATATACATCATAATCCCAATATATTACACGTTCTCTTCTTTATTTTTATTATTTCCCCCCCCCCTTCCCTTTATAAGTGTGTAATTAAGGATAGAGTCGTAGCTGCTTAGTGGTCATTGAATAAGGAATGTGTTCTAGTTAATGGGTGTCCCACGAAAACACAAATAAATACAAACACATAAATCTACACGATCATACTTATACATACACTTTTACGCATTCGTTTGTTTATTCCTCTTGAGTAACATGTTTACGTACTAATTGGCAAGAGACAGAATTTTTCCACATTTTATTATTAATTTGCAAAATTTCACTTGGTCAGTTGTTTGTATCCTGCGAATGTTCTAACTGATATTAATTTGAAATTCACTTCTGCGTTTAATTGAAGGTTTTCCATTAGTAATAACAGAACTACAACTGAAAAGGAAAAAAAAAAAGGAAAACAAAATAAAGGAAGTCCCTCATTTCCTCCTTTTTGTTTTTTCCTTTTTCCTCACGCATTTATATTTAAATTAAGATGTTCAACTTGTTTGTCATAGCAGAGAAATTATTAGTGCCCATTATAATAATTATCCATGTGTTTTAATTATTATTATTATTATCTTCATCATCATAAATATAAACATAATCACTGCGTATCTATTTGTTTATTTCCATATTTAACGATAAGCTTCGTATCGCTGTTCCCTTCATATGGTAACAATAAATAGCCTTTTTATTTCCCAATTACACTATTTTATTTCACCCATGACTGCCCTTTTCCGTTTCTAAAATACTCCGTTTCAAATACATGTTATCAAAATTAATATATATGTATGCATTCACATAATATATGGATATAATGAAAACAATAATAATATATAAGTGTTAACAATTCAACGGAAAAATGAGAATTCAAAAAAAGATTATAACCCTACATATTTAGTCTTTCTCAATCTTGTTTTATTTGTTCTTCATAAATAAACATTTTTCTTAGTACATTCAGCACAAAACACATTTTCCCTTTTTTTCTAAAGTTTATTTATTTATAATATAGCATTTTTAAGTGATAAGTCTATATGATTAATTAATTTTGAAATATTTAGTCCTTTTCTTTTTTTTTTTTTTCTTTTGTTCATTTTACTGCTATATATATTTTTTTTTTTTTTTTTTTATTTTTTTCAATTTTGTTGTTGGGGAAAGGGAAAAAGTTGTTCTTACTATTAATTTTTTTTCCTATTTTATTTCCTATTTTATATTCTGTTTTATTTCCTATTTTATATCCTATTTTTTTTCCTATTTTTTTTCCTATTTTTTTTCCTATTTTATTCCTATTTTTTTTCCTATTTTATATTATCCTATTTTTTTTTTCCCATTTTTTTCATTTTTTTTTCATTTTTTTTCATTTTTTCCCCATTTTTCATTTATTTTTAACGAATTTTTTAGCAGTTATAAAGGAAAGGAAACAGAATTGTGGGGTTTATTATTTTAATATATATATATTTTTATTTATTTTTTTTTTTTATTGTATATATTGCTCAAATTATGATACATTTTGTGTTACTAATAAGCCGTCAAGGCAAAACAAGACTTGCAAAGTGGTATATACCCTTATCTCAAAAAGAGAAAGCAAAAATAATACGAGAAACATCTCAAATAACATTGAACAGAACTCCGAAGCTTTGCAATTTCGTAGAATGGAGAGAATATAAGCTGGTGTTCAAAAGGTATGACAGTTGCATATACACGCGTACATAAATGTGTATATGTGAATATGTATTTATGCATATCTATGTGTATGTACGTATGTATGTATATCTATGTGTATGTACGTATGTATGTAAGCATGTATGTATGTGGGTATGTATGCGAACGTGTACACTTACATATCATGAGCATAAGTGCGTTTTTTCTTCCACATTTATCTGAGAAATACCCAAAAATAGTGAAATTTTCACCTTGTGGATATTTCTTTTGACATTTGATGAATAGCGGGCGCAAATATATGTGTGTACTCGTTACTGTTTACTTGTTGCAGGTACGCCAGCCTGTTCTTCATAGCGTGTATTGACAAAAATGACAACGAGTTAATCACCTTGGAAATAATACATCATTATGTTGAAATACTGGACAAATATTTTGGTAACGTGTGTGAGTTGGATTTAATTTTTAATTTTCATAAAGCATATTATTTGTTAGATGAAATTCTAGTAACTGGAGAGTTACAAGAGAGTAGCAAGAAAACCATTCTTCGAGTTGTTTCTGCACAGGATTCCTTAATGGAAGATAATAAAAGCAGTAAGAAGTTGGGGACAATAATATAGGAATTGTACCACATAAGAAACATGTAGATATGTTTATATAGCACATATTACCCCTGCACGTCTTTCATTCCTTTTCGCTCCTTTTCACTATATTTTATTCCATTTTATCGGTTATTTTATTTTTATTTTATTTATTTATTTTTTTTTTTTTTTTTTGCATAGAACAATATATATGTGCACACACAAAAGCATTATAATGTTTTTCACTATTGATTAACATATGAAAAAAATAATGCTTTAGTTTATTTTTCTTTTTCTTTCTGATTTACCTTCATTCACTTTTTCAAAATGATAGAATATTTTATTTTTATTTATTTTATTTTTTTATTTTTTTATTTTTTTATTTTTTTAATTTATCATTTTGTGTATAAAGTAACTTAAAAGGGACTAATTTGTACCATTTTGTGCCAATTTATACTTTTTTATAATTCTTCATAATTTTTTATAATTCTTCATAATTTTTTATAATTCTCCATAAATTTTTATAATTCTCCATAAATTTTTATAATTCTCCATAAATTTTTATAATTTTTTACGCCATTTTATACTTTTCAAACTTTTTATGCTTTTTATACTTTTTACACTTCATTATATTTTTTGTGTCTCTTTTTTTTTTTTTTTTTTTGTCGTATCTTTCGAAGCAGTTTTTTCTTATCATTTTAAAAAGTCATTCTTAACAAATTGCTCACTAAAGATTTCATTGTGCTAACTGATCAGATATGCACTCGCATAGTTAAGTAATTGTACAGTTATGTATTTACGTAATTGTGCAGTTACATAGTTACATACATATAAAATAAATGCGAAAAAAAAAAAAAAAAAATATATTTTATTTAAAAAATACACAATTACAAAAAAGAGCTATTATTATGCTATATTTTTTTTTTTTTTTTTTTCTTCTTTAAAATTGTCCACTCCTGTAAGGATTGCCTATTTACAACTTAGCACAGATGGGAGAAGGTGATACGACAACATTCAAGCAGTTACTAGTTTATTGGTACGTTTTAAAATGCATATGAAATGGTAAATGTAATTTCAAATGCAAAAATATATATATATATATACATATACATATATGCACATGCATGAGTAGGTAACCTCAATTGTACAAGTTATGACAAGAATTGTCGATACGCACACTTAAAATGAACCTACAAAAAGAATGATGAAGCTGAAGCTGTAGCTGCCACCATACGTGTAAACATGTAAGCACACCTTTCACGTAAAAGTACCGTATGCTCATTTATTCATGCAGGTACATGGTATATACCCGCGCATACCTTCTTTACAGTTTGGATGTTTGCGTTTCTTTCCTTTCCACTTCGTCAGTCGAATTCATATTTCCGTCGTTTATGCCGCCGCTACTTGAACTACTGCTCATGCCGCTACCACTCACATCGTCATCATTTGCACCCCCTTCTCCTACAACTTTGCTTGACTTAGTATCTGATGCTTCCCCGTCCACCGGGCTAACCTGCTCAGATGAATCCTTTCGTTCATAGTGATATGCATACCTTGCCGTAAGTAAGAGCAATTCATTTAATCGGGTTAGAAGCGAACGAGGGTCGTCTAATATCCCTGCTGCAATAGATGCGTTGTCATAAAGTTGGTGCACTAGCAATTTCGCTACCTCCTGATTAGTATTTTTTAAATGATAAATGGATGTAATGATTGTATGCGTGGGATTCAGTTCTAAGGTTGCTGGTAAGTTATGTAGCATATTATCTTGAAAATCTGCATTTTTCATAGTTGCTTTCATAACTTTCCTAAGTGTTGGTGATAAAAATCCTGTAACAACAGCAGGTGATACAGTTAAGCGTTCAGAAAATTTTACTTCTGAACATTTCGATCCTAGTACATCTTTAAAATATTTTTGTAATTCTTTCTTCTGTTCTTGTGTAAAAAAATTGGACTGTTCATTTTGTTTTCCACTATTATTATTGCTGCTATTACTACTATTAATATTCTTATTAGCGTTTAATATAACATCATCTAGATCTTCATTCTGGGATGTGTCAATTGAAACAAACTTTGCCCCATTATATGATTGCAAATTCATTAAAACGAATTCATCGATCTCTTCTAATAGTAATAGTACATCCATGTTTTGTTTTTTAAAAGGTTCCATATATGGTGACGTTAAAGCTACATCTCTATCATTTGCAGAAAAGTAATATATGTTCTTCTGACCATCTATCACACTGTTCATATATTCTTTTAAAGATATATATTTGTTTAGATTAATGGAATAGAATCTCAACAAATTCATCAAAATGCCTTTATAATGATTCTTTGTCGAATCTTCTAAAATACCTTCTTTTAAGTTATAATTAAAATTTTTATAAAATTTTAAGTATTTCTCTTCATTATGATCTGCTTCCTTTTCTAAATTTTTTAAAATCTTTGTAACAACAACTCGAGATAACTTATTCATCAATGTACTATCTTGCATATTTTCTCTACTTATATTTAATGGCATATCTTCACAGTCAACTACTCCTTTAATGAAATATAACCACTTGGGTATAATGTTATCTGCGTTCTTTTTCACTAACATTTTTTTGCAGTATAACGATATTTCTATTTCATTATTTTGCTGAAATAGTCTTGATGGTGCTTCTTCAGGGATATAAAAAACACTCTTGATAGACATAGGTGCATCTGCTTTGTACATAAGCTTATATATATAACTAGTATTGTCATCATAACCTTTTTTCTTGTTCAAAAATTTAAAGAAGTTTCGATGCTCTTCTTCCGACACGTTCTCCTTACACCATAATGGTTTTTGATTGTTTATCAGAATTTCTTCCGTCATTACATCGTCAGCTCTACAACCCTCAGTTGCACTCCTTTTCTTTGCCTCTTCTTCTGATGGGCCTTGTTCTGCTACATCAGCTCCGGTGTTCATTCTCTCCCCTTTGGAATCCGTACGTAGGCCGACCTGCTCCACTGCATCTGCTTCGGCCGATTCGGATACTTCGACTGCTTTTGCTACTTTTGCTGCTTCTGCTGATTCTGCTGATTCTGCTGCCTCTATCCCCTCTGCTGAGCTTCCCTGGATGCGCTTTTTCTTAACTATGTAAACAGGAAAATTAATGAAGGAGGAGAACTTTTCCACTATCTGCTGAACTTTCTGGATATTGGAAAATTCCCTGCACGTATCTTTCAGATGACAAACTATTCTTGTTCCTCTGGGTATGTCATCTACTTCTTTCAATGTAAACATTCCATTTCCATCTGACTTCCAATGATAACCCACAGAATTTTCTTCATACGAACGTGTAAAAACCTCCACCTCATCTGAAACAACAAAAGAACTATAAAATCCAACTCCAAATTGCCCTATGATATCGCCTGTATTTGACAATTCTTCCTTTTCACCTGACTCTGTTAAGGTATTTTTTTTTTTTATATTTTTCTCCTTTATCGAATTCAAAAAATTTAAAGAACCACTTTTTGCAATAGTCCCCAAATTATCAATTACTTCTTGCTTGGTCATTCCGATTCCACTGTCTTCAATAATAAATAATTTTTCTTTTTCATCCGTAGAAATTTTTATGTAGAACGGAATGTTCTTTTCCTCTTCTACTGAGGAATCTGCAATTTTTATGGATGCATTTTGAGTAAATCTTAATTTTTCTATTGCATCAGAAGAATTGCTTATTAGCTCTCTTATAAATACTTCTTTATCTGTATACAGCGAATGAGCTACTATTTGTAGCAATTTCTTTGTTTCTGCTTTGAACTCATAACTTTCTCCTGTACTAAAATGTTTTCTTCTATCACTATTAACTCGACCGTTCACGTATCTCCTATTCATCCATTTATTATGTACATTATTAATACAGCTACTCACATTTCGAACTCCGTTCTGTGTTGTTATTTTATTGCTTGCTTTTTTTTCCGCTATGGAACATACTTTGCTAATTTGCAAAGTATTTCTAGCAAACTTCGACAAACTCATACTTACAAGATATGGGTTTTCCTCAATCCGGGTGGAAGAATGGCAGTTAAGAAGGAGTACACACCTCTACACGCGGATGCTGTATACCGATGTAATATATATGTATACTTACACGTACGTGTATGTATTGTTGATTATGTGCATATAATTGCAAATAAATAAAAATTAATACAGAAACTTCTGCCTCAGTTTTCTTTTTTTTTTTTTCTTTTTTTTTTTTTAAAAAAATTTCTTAAAAATGGGGTGCCCCTTACACTTGCTCGTTCAAAATGATGTATTTTCATACATTCGAACGGATTCGTACAAAGGAACGCACGCGCATACGTATACAGGTATATACAAATATAAACGCATATATATATGTTTATCTTTTTTTTAAAACAATTTTTATTTTACGGGTGTTAAGAAAAAGAGCTTTCCATATCTCTTAATTGCACCGCAAGTTCGTATGTATGTACTATTTACATATGCAATTCAAATTTGTATATATATACATATGTTTGCATATTTCTTTCCCTTTTAAATGTTTGAAGAAAAATCATTCTAGGCAAGCATGAGCAGAAAATTTATTTTTGTGCTGATTTATAAAGAGCCCTTTCAACAGTTTTGATTTTTTATTTTAGAAACTTAAAAAATGGCATGAGAGAAAATAAATTTATACGCATATACACGCTTGTATGCATACATTTATATATTTGCATATATATATACATGTTATGTATATTATAATTACATTCGCATATATACGTTTGTATAGAAGGACGTTAACCCATGTGCAGTATAATATATGTAGCAAATTGAGCTGTAGATGCCGTTTCTTAATTTTTAGTGGAATACTCTTTTTTTTTTTTTTTTCCTTTTTTTATCTATTATATAAGTACAATGCACAGTTGACAAAGGCATGGCCCCGTGAAGGTTAATTACATTTTTAAAAGAAAAAAAAAGAGGTATTATATAGGTTTCCTTAAGTGCTAAATGTATTTACTTGTTTATATACGCATACATATTTATATATGCACATGTTTATATTTATATAAGTATAGGTGCACATGTTATCCTTTTTGCAAAAAAACAGGCACATAGGGATGATTTAAACCAAATAAAAAAAAGAACGGTTTCCACAAAATTTTGGGTAATACATTGTAGTAGTTTCTGTTCATTAAAAACAGCTATTTTAATATTTTATTTTAATTTTTTATTTTATATTTATTTTTTTATTATTTTATTATCTTATTATCTTATTATTTTAATTTTTTATTATCTTATTATTTTATTATTTTATTATTTTAATTTTTTATTATTTTATTAATTTATTATTTTAATTTTTTATTATCTTATTATTTTATTATTTTAATTTTTTATTATTTTATTATTTTAATTTTTTTTTTTTTTTTCTAGCTATTTTGCAGCTTCTTTGCTGTTACTGTTTACCCCTTTACAGAGTAACATCTTTCCTACACATTAATGGATCGATATAAATTGCAGTTATTGTTGTATTAATGGGCCGCTCATTTTTTTGTGTATTATACTTTGTGTAAGAAAATTTTAATATATTTGTGAAGTATTATCTGTGTGCTGTTTTTTTAATAATGTGAGTAATTTCCCTAAATTATTAACACCTTTGTGGAGGTGGGGGGTGGCAATTTGTTGCATAGGGAGTACACACATATGTATAAAAATATATATATTTATATGTGTATTTACGCATGATAACAAGTACACGAGTACATGTAAAACGTACTTCGTGCCAACAGTTAAGGCGCAATAAATGGACAAAGAAATGCATTTAAAGTAAGAACAAAAAAGTAGGAGGATACACATACGTACATATATATATATATATATATGTGTATATAAGTATACGGAAAACGTATTATATGTCTGTCATGTACCAAGGTTAAATTTTTAAACGGAGAAGGGCTCATAGAAAAAAATATTTTATACTATGCCTCATTTTACTGTGCATCATTTTGTAGTTTTTTCTTTTTCTTTTTTTTTTTTTTTTTTTTCATTTTTTCGCTTTCATTGGGGAGAAGGTAAATTGTCATTCAGTGATAGTAATAAAATTTGGGCAACTCATAAATTTCTTAAATATAGCAAAAATAATACCCCACTCCAAGATTTAAGCACGTATGGAGGTGGTTTAACATATGTTATGAACAAGTTAAGGCAGGTAAAATATATCTCTTTGGCTCGCCCTTCTCCTCCTTTCAAAATAAACTATTTATTCATCCTATTATATATTTGTTCTCACAAGGGATAAAGCGTTCGGTTTCTTCATATTTGTTCTCACTTAAGTTTACATTAAAGCACCCTAAATCCTAATCGTATGAAGAGCTACCATCACATTGAATCATTCAAAAATGACCTATGTATGATTTCTTTTAAGTTCATTCTTTCTTTCTAATGTAAAGTAGTATAGCAACTTTCACAAAGAATTATTGTTATTCCCCAAAAAAATAAAAATTTTATTTTATTTTTTATTTTTTATTTTTATTTTTATTTATATATATATTTTTTTTTTTTCTTTATTGCTACAATAAAATGCATGCAACATTCAAATAAAATGTTTGGTTTAAAACTAAAATTACCTTAAATATAGAAACTTTTTTTTCTCGTGAACAAGAAAAAAAAAAAAAAAGAGTAAACGAGGAGTATATACTTTTATTTCACCCATTAAACGTCAACGCATATATATGTACATGGGGTGCATACATGTATATATATATATGTTACATAATACACTTACTACGTATACACATATTTCATGTACACATATTTCATATATGCATACTACGTATACACATATAACATTTATACATATTACATATACTCATATTACGTGTATACATATATATATATATAAATATATATATAAGGGCGTTCATACACGTATATTAGTGCACATACTACTTATCCAGTTTTATCCAGTTCGGAGTAGCAAATTGCAAATATGAATATATCCCCTTACAGGAAGCACATAACAATGGGGAATTTTAAAATCAATTTGCTAGTTTCAAAGGCAGATCAATATGTTTAATTTTCTTTTTTTTTAATATGTGATATAGTATTTTTTAAAAAATTTATAAACCTGCATGGAGATATAAAAAATTGTATACGCACATATACAACATATTTTTAAGATAACACAAAAAAAAAAAAAAAATTTATATTTGGTGTGGATGGCGCATTATGTATATATATATTATATACATGCATATATATTATATACATACATATATATTATATACATGCATATATATTATATATATGTATATATATTTTGTACTTGTATTTATATTATGTATGTGCATATATATATGTATATATATTTTGTACATGTATTTATATTATATATATGTATATATATTTTGTACATGTATTTATATTATATATATGTATATATATTTTGTACTTGTATTTATATTATGTATGTGCATATATATATGTATATATATTTTGTACATGTATTTATATTATGTATATATATTATGTTTATGTATATATTTATAGTCCCTAATTAATTATCGATTTGTTCTTTATTCATTATATGTAGTTTGGAAAAGTTAGTATTTACTACTTGTCACAGCAATATAAAAATTTGTGTGCACCTTTTGAGCTAATAGCATATTCTTTTGTAAATTTTTTTTTTTTTTTTTTTTTTTTTTTTGATAGTATTTTGATTTTTGCTATTTTAAAGTAATCAGTAATACATGGTACTGCTTTGCAGAGGCAAGAACTGAAATGTGCTAGATAAAGTGCTTGCAATCGAGTTTATACAGTCATCTGCGTGAAGTATCTTGTGTTAACTAAATTGCATTGTTAGGGGCTTGGTTACCCCACAGTGATATCAAGAAGGTGAACGCAGGTGAAAGGAAAAATCTACCAGGAAAATCGGCCGCACCGCTAAACAGATAAATCGATACGAGAGAGTATGCAGCACAACTACAGGCGAATAAATTACATACAGCTTGAGCATGAGCTGAGTGTAGAGGAGTACTACTCAGCAGATTCAGGGCTAAGGATAATTTTGAGTAAAATAAAAAGCCCGAAGATATATGGCTATTTCACAGTATTAACAGAAGCAGAAAATGATGAAGGGTTACCACATACACTAGAGCATTTAATTTTTCTGGGTAGTCACAAATATCCGTACAAAGGTTTACTAGACTTTTTAGCTTACAAGTGTTTATCAGAGGGAACAAATGCATGGACATCTGTGGATCATACCTGTTATACAATAGAAACATTTGGTATAGAAGGTTTTAGTAATATATTGCCAATCTATTTAGATTTTATATTAAGTCCAACTTTAGAAGAGGATATGTTTTTATCAGAAGTTCATCATATATATGAAAATGGTACACATAATGGTGTTGTATACTCTGAAATGAAATCAGTTGAAAACAATTGTGAAAATATAGTAGAGAGGACAGTAATAACTAATTTATATACTAATGAGAAAAGCGGGTATAGGTATGAGACAGGGGGTACATTAGAAGGTTTAAGAAAAACTAATAATAAGAGAGTAAAAGAATATTTTAAAAAATTTTACAGACTAAATAATTTTGCAATAATAATTTTTGGTAATTTTGATAATGACTGTATTTTAAATATAATATATAATTATGAACAATATCATTTAGAATTATATCCAAATCAAAAAAGAAAAAAAAAAGAGAATTATCAAGATAATATGCAACAGGATTATAAAGAATGTGTAGATATGTTCGTTCAAGATATGCAGAGTGTGTCAAGACCATGGAATGATGAAGCTAATATTGAAAAAAGGAATAACTCAAAAATAATAAAAAAATATTACCCATGTAATAATTTAAATAATGGACAAGTTACTATCGCATGGAGAGGATGTAAATGGAATGATTTTAAAACGAAACTGTCCATTTCTCTTTTAGGTAATTATTTAACCGATCTGACCACCTCACCCCTTAGTAAGAGGCTCCTAGAGGATAAGGAAAACACGTATTGCAGCAGTTTGGACTTTTCCCTCGAGGATTTGAAGGCCAATTACTTCACCGTGGATATATATGACGTTTCCTACAAGTTTAAGGCGCGCGGGCAGGCGGAGAAGACGGGTCAATTGGAAAAGCTAAATGATAATCCTATTGATTCCCTCGCAGATCATCCCACTGATAAAACCGCCAACCCTACTGATAAAATTGCCAACCCCACTGATAAAACCGCCAACCCCACTGATAAAATTGCCAACCCCACTGATAAAACCTCCAACCCCACTGATAAAATTGCCAACCCCACTGATAAAACCACCAACCCCACTGATAAAACCACCAACCCCACTGATAAAACCACCAACCCCACTGATAAAACCACCAACCCCACTGATAAAACCACCAACCCCACTGATAAAACCACCAACCCCACTGATAAAATTGCCAACCCTACTGATAAAATTGCCAACCCCACTGATCAAACCGCCAACCCCATTGATTGTAACCCTCTTGCAGAAAAACCGCAAACTGTTAAGATGAACCTGGTGGGTGATATAACGAGGAGCTGCTTGGAGGAAGTGTACGATCACCCAATGAACATGGACAGACTTCGAAACATCATCATCAGATCGTACTTGCAGCACTTGAGGGATCTAGAAACATCCCCACAGTATTTGCTAAACGAATTTTTGATAAAATATTTTATTTATGGTAGGAACATAGAGGATTTGGAAAACTGCTTAAATTTGAAAAAAATTTATATCGGTTTGTTAAATGAGAATGAATGTTATTGGAAGGAAATTTTAAAAAAATTTTTTATTGACAATCACTACGTAGAGGTAAGATGTTACCCTAGTTATAAAAAAGCAAAGAAAATTGAATTGTTCGAAAAAAAATTGGTAGAAAGTGAGCAGAAAAAATATGGAATGGAAAAATTAAATAATATGGTGAAACATATAAGGAAAATAAAGGAAAGCATGGAAAAGAAACCGCCCAAAAGTTTGCTAAACATTGTGAAGTCCGCCAGTCCTAAAAATGTGTTTATCGATGGAATTACAGTTTTTAGAAATTTCAAGTCGGTGGAAAGGGAATTGGAAGAGGAGATATCAAAAGAGGGGTCCACCAATGAACTGTGTGATACCAAGAATTACATGGATGGAGCAAATGGAGCGCATGCCTCGGAAGAGGGGCTTCCCCATGTAAACGGGATAAATGTATCTGACGATGTTGCTGGTCTTTTGCAATCAATTGAGAATGATTTAAAGCGAGTGATATTTCCTATCCAACTGAGTTATATTCAATCGAACTTCGTTTCGATAAATGTACTTATAAACTCGAACAACATTGATGAGGAGTTAAAGAAATACATTCCTCTGTTAAGTTACTTACTATTCGAAACAGATGTACAGGTGAATAATAGAAGTGTTAAATGTGAATTGTTTATGGAAGAGTTGATAAGAAATACAATAAATTATGACTGCAATTATGGTTTAGGAGGTAATGCAAAAAATTTTAAATCTGGAAATTTAGGAAATATATTATGTATACAAATAGTAGGGTTATTACAGAATTATGAAAAGTTATTTGATCTTTTATTTTTGTCAGTTTTTAAAATGAATATAACATTAGAAAGACTAGAGTTGATACTAAAATCTGCTTATCAGAATTTATTACAAAAAAAAATAAAACCCAAAACGTTAGTTGTTAATTTAGAATATGCATTAAGGTATATGAAGAATAGTAACTCAGGTATAGTTTCCATAGGACAACAAGAATTAATTTTACAACTAATTGAAAATAAAAAGAATTTGGACGAATTATATAACAAGTTGAATACTTTAAAAACTCAGCTCTTTCATTTGAAAAACTTTGCTCTAGTTATCGATGGGAATTTTTCAAAAATAAAAAATATTTTCGCGTGGTATGATAAATGGTTCAGTATTCACAAGGAGGGCAGTTACACTGTAAACGACCCAATCGTGGACCTGTGCTTTGGTGAAGCAGAAACGAAGAGATTGGGTGAAATCAAAGGACTGGATGAACCGAAGGCAGAAGACAAAACATACGAAACAGATGAAACGAATGAAGCAGATAAATCAGATTGTCGTAACTCTTGCAATTATTTGGAAATTGCCACGAACTATGATGAGAATAACCCCCCCTGCGCTTCTCTATATGAAGAGACTTCCAACGTAAGCTCTGTCAATCACGTCAGTACAAGCACTGGGGAAGGAAGCAAAGATGACAAAGATTGCAACATTAGAAGCAATGAGGACAGAAAAATTAACAATGATGGAGGTCAATGTAACGATGGAAACACAGGCAAGAACGAAGGAATCCTAGTAGGGGGAGTCTCTAAGCCGAAGGGGGAATGCAAATATGTTTGCTTGGGGCCGAGCGTTCACAGAAGCTTGAAGAAATACCTGGATGCAGAATTCGAAAAGGAAGACAAGAATTTCATGCATAATATAATAAAGAATGACGCATATAATGGAATAGTATGTGGCATAAAAAGTACGGATGTATCCTATTTGAAACTAACAGTTAAAGCACCTTCAGGATATGGTAACAAAGATTACTGTGCTTTGTTAATATTACGAGAATTTTTTTCTATGACAGAAGGACCGTTATACAGTAGTATAAGAGGTGGAGGCTTTGCATATGAGTGTGCATTAGAATTTAATTGTATTTTAGGTGAATTAAGTTTGCGTATATATAGGTCTAGTGATATTATATGTGCATTAAAAGAAGCATTAAAAATTTTTGAGTATTATTGTACAAATGAAATGAAAGAAGATGAATTATCCATTGCTAAGTGTAGTGCATACTATACTATTTTTAATAACCAAGAAACTGTATTAGATAGAGCTTCACAAACCATTTTTTTAAGTCTAAAAAATTTAAGTTTAAACTTTTATGAAAACTTATTAGCACAAATTGAAAATATTACTACAAAAAATCTTTTAGAAATATGCCAGAAGTACTTATCTCGTATTGTTAATTTTAAAATGGATGAGCATAACGCATTGATAGGATCTACCTTATGTATTATCTGTTGTTCAGAAAAAACGGATGAAATTCAAAATTCGTTGAAAACAGATATCAAGTTTGGACAAATTTGTAATTTGAACGTTGGTCAGCTTTTTCATTTTTTCAAGCATTACGATTTGGTTTCGTGTCTTAAGGTCTCTTCATACAAAACTAATGGGGAAGATCCGGGTGAGAGCAGCGATGCGAATAGAGATACCCATGACGACGATCGTGGTAATGAGGATGGTGAAAGTGAAGATGGGGAAGACGTTACAGAAGATTCTTCAAGCAGTTGCAAATCCTCGATTTATTTGGACGATGACAGCTATCCCGGGTATTCAGACTATTAGTCATTTGCCATTTTAGCTTATTTATGCATAATTTTTTTTTTTTTTTTTTTTTTGCAAAACGAGAAAAAAACTAGAGAGCTATTATACACACCTGTGTGACCCTATCGTAGACATGTAAAGTGGTAACGTGTAGTTCATATCGTACACGTATTATACGCATGTTATACGCATACCGAGCACCTATCGTACACATATGATGCATGTGCATACATGTGAGTACATGTTGGGGTATATACATTTCCCCCCAAACAATGTAATGCAATCTTTTGAAAAAAAATGCGAAGCGAAATGGAAGATTACCTTTAAACGTGTCATTAAGTATATACCGTATGCATAACTTGAGCGCGAAATAAGCTGAAGGAAGTCCACATCATTCAGTGCATAAATGTAATGGGTTTCTTCCCTCTCAGGCGCGCGGGTATACACGCAAGCATGCATTACTACATCAGCATATACTACACGCAAGCATGCATTCCTACGTCCGCATATACTACACGCAAGCATGCATTCCTACATCAGCATATACTACATACAAGCATGCATTCCTACATCCGCATATACTACATACAAGCATGCATTCCTACATCCGCATATACTACATACAAGCATACGTACATACACATGTATGTACACACATATTGTGCGGGGTATATGGAAAATATAACTGCAACACTATGTCAGAAGAAAATAGAAGAAAAGCCATCTTTTAAAATCGCCCCGAAAATGTCTGTGCCTAATAACCAGTAGATTATTTCTCTTTGTAGATTGGGACATGTTTTTATTTTTTTTGCATGTACATGTAAGGAAGAATGTAACACCATTTCAAGCATATCCAATGAGGATTTTAAAAATATGGATTGACCAATTTAGCTAAATAAAGTACAAGTTTTTAGTGGGGTGGGGAAATAAAAAAAAAAAAAAAAAAATGAGATGGCAAAAGATGAACTGTAAATAAATTATGAGGTATAAAATTAGACGGCAGAAAAGTATTAAATTGATGTGGTAAAAAAGCAAAGAAATTATGAGGTAAAAAAGTATGATGATGTATTGCAAAAATGTTAGTTACACATGTGTGTAGAAGTACATAAAAAAAAAAAAAAAAAAAAAAAAAAGCAGGTTAAAAAAGAGGAGAAATTATTTTTTGGTTACTTTAAAAAAAAAAAAAAAATTATTATGACAAATAAGGTCCATTAAAAATAAGGAGGCACGTAAATGGATATACGCTCATGGGGTGATAAGTAAACGTGCAAATTGTACATATACACATGAGCACCACTTCTGTAGGTATATTCTCTCCTGGATCCACCTCCCTACCGCGCTAAACCAAAATAATATCGAGATCACGGCAATGGCGTATCTCTATGTCGATGTAGTCGTATGGAAGAACGATGTCTTTTTTTCTGAACTTGGAAAATAAAACATCAGAATAAGGGTTATACTGAGTTAATGTAGAATCATTAATATTTTCAAGTTTTAATTTTAAATAAGAGTACCATTCACTCTGTGATATTTCTCTACCATCACGAAACATAGTAATCCATGCACAGTTAATGTTTTTATTTTTTGCACCCATGATATCTGTATATATATCATCTCCAACATGTAACCATTCATCTGTATTAAAATTATAATTTTTTTCTTTTAATAAATTTTCCGCAATATTAAAAATTTCGACACTTGGTTTTGCATAATTATAATCCATTGATCTAACTACAAAAGAAAATATTTCATTTAAGAATTTAATACCATTGACATCTGAATCCCCATTTGTTATAGCTCCTAGAATATAACCTCTACTTTTTAATTCTCTTAAATATTCAATAGTACCAGGACTTATAAATAAATGGACATCATTCTTTTTTTTTTTCCATAATGCTTGTATTTCGGACGAAAATTTTATTTCATCATAGTTTGTTTGTTTTGCTAAATATTTGAAAGCATCAATTCTTATTCTTGTTAATATTTGTACTACATCTTTATTTAGATCTAAATTTTTTTCTAATAACTGTTTTACCAATTTTGTAATGGACAGTTCATACTCTTTCAATAGAAAATCATATAGTCTCTTATAATTTCTCTTCATGTATTTATAGCATTCGTTGTCTGCGTAGTTTAGTAGTGCATCAATGTTCCATATCGTATGATCAAGGTCGAATGTAATCAATTTTATGTTCTTAAAACTTTTGCTTTTTCCCCTTTCGGACAGGTAGTAGCACTTCTCTTCACCTTTCATTTTATACGGCTGTTCGTAGATATGTATGCACAGGTGTGTGGTATATATAGTATGAACACATATATATGTACGTATACGTACTTGTGCACACCTGTAGGTACAAACACGCCAGTTATGATTTTCTACCTAAGGCTATTTTTTTTTTTTTTGCAAACGTGACAACAGAATTTTAAAGCTTTTTTTTTTTTTTTTTTTTTTTAAATTTTTTTTTTTTTTTTTTTTTTTTGTATTTCGCTGAACCAATTAAGTGGCAAATTTTTTCATGGGTACAAACACTTGTTGCTTAAACGTTAGTATGTACGCTGAAATGGATGTATATATAAGTGCGTATATGCATATGGGCATTTGCACTCGTTCGATAGCCTATTTACCTATTTTGCGCACGTGGCACATCTGAAAAATAGGTAACATCGCCAACGGCACATTTAATTTATTTAATTTGTTTTAACTATTTAATTTATATAATTTGTTTAATTGGTTTAAACTATTTAATTTATATAATTTGTTTAATTTGTTTAAACTATTTAATTTATATAATTTGTTTAATTTGTTTAAACCATTTAATTTATATAATTTGTTTAATTTGTTTAAACTATTTAATTTATATAATTTGTTTAATTTGTTTAAACCATTTAATTTATATAATTTGTTTAATTTGTTTAAACTATTAAATTTATATAATTTGTTTAACTTGTTTAATTTGTTTAATTTGTTTAATTTGTTTACATAATTAAATTTATTTTAGTAAATTTATTATATTTTAATCTAATTTTTTTTTTTTTTTTTTTTAATTTCCTCATAATGTATAATGAGAAATATCCTCTTACAATGCAAAAGAACTTTACATATTAATAGTTACGCTAATTTCTTTCCATGCTTTTGTTATATTTCAGGATGTTTTCTTATGTTTAGCCTTTTATTTTTTTTAATTTGTAGTAAATTTTATAATTTCTCCTAACAATTTGACAATTTATTATTTCTATGTGTCCACCTTAAAAGGGGTATTTTCATTTACATTAGCTTGTTACAAGTGGCAAAATTTTTTTTTTTTTATTTTGGTAAATATTTAAAAAAAAAAAAAAAAGATTGAACATAGCATAATACAGAATAACATAACATGATGTTACATACTACAACTCTACACAACTCTACACAACACTACACAACACTACACACCACTAAACAACACAATGATATAAAATTAGGATGAGAAAAAGAAACTAGTAGGCATATGTGTGGTACGTATTTATAAATTTGACACTTGTTACATTAGTATGAAGCAAATGGGAAAATGCTTTCAAAAGAAAAAAAAAAAAAAAATAATAAAATATAAGAATAAATTAATGAATGAATGAATGGAACGAAGGACGTACCACATATTATTACAATAATGATTTTATATCTCCTTAGACATACGCACAGATGTATACTTATATATATACACACGCTTAGACATATATATATATATATATATATATATATATATATATATATATATATATATATATATATATATGCATACATGTGTATGTATCTGCATCACTGCGCTACGGAAAAGGTTATCTAGTGTATGTCTTTTTTTACTATACGAAAAACATATCATCACGTTGACTTAACTGTTTGAAGAATGATCTTTCTAAACAATGTTTCACCTATAGCTCAGCTGTGTTAAGCTTACTGACTATATATATTTATATATATGTATATATATATATGTATATATATATTTTATTTTTTTTAATTTTCTGTACTGTAGTTTTAACTATATACCCCCCAATAAAATTTAAATTACAATTTATAAAAACCTCTTTACAAGGTAATCAATAAAAAAGGTATAAGTATAGGTATATGGTGAATGACCACGAAGATATTATCTTTACTGCTATGTTATAAAACACCAGTATTCTTTACTTTGTTCTCTTTTTGAAGGAGACATTCCCTCTAATTTATTTACTCTAAGGCGTATACATACGTAGGTACATATATATATATATAATATATATATATATATATATATATATATATTAAATATATATATTAAATATATACATACATAACATGAAGTGGTCCTATTAAGCTAAATATATATTTTCTTTTTTCTTATGTTTTTAGCAAAACACTGCTATTTTTATATAATGCCTATGAAGAAAAGGATAAGGGACATATATACACGAAATATATATGCGTATGTATATGCAGATATACACATATATATTATATATCGCTATGCTGATGCGTATGAAGTAATAAAATAATTTGTATCTAAATGTTCTCAACTTGTATATATATATATATATGTATATATATATATGTATATATGTATGTATTTCTAAAATAAAGGAGTAGCAGTTTAACAAAAAAGTAAAATTAATACGAACGATAAAATATATTAATAAAAATCATTAAACGAATAAATTAAAAATCGCCATAAAAAGTGGGGGAAGGAGGGGCGAGCAGGAAATAAAAAATATTCGCTTTAATTATAGGACGTAAAAATATTTTGTGAATATATATATATATATATATATATATATATATATATCCTTTTGCGAAATAATAAAAAAAAAAAAAAAAAAATTTTATTCTTTTATAAATCGTAATAGCGACAGTGCTTATTATGCTCCTATATAATAATACATGTAATAAAAATGTAAAGATAATTGCCTTTTTGTTTTGCTGTGTTATCCTTCAGTTTATTTGTATATATACTTTCGTTTTTACGTTCACGTTTATGTTTACTCATATATTTACACCTCTTTTTACATTTTTTTTTTTTTTTTTTTGTCGACTCTGAATTTTTAAAAAAAAAGAATGTACAATTATGAGAACGTATAGTCCCACTTACATATACGTAATGTATATATATTATATATATATATATATATATATATTTTTTTTTTTTTTTTTTTTTTATTCGCTTTACTGTATGTAGAAGAATATATATAAATATGTTGATAGAGAATAAGAAAATATATAAATATCAAGGGAAACATAAAAATATTTAAAAAAAAATTAAAGAAAATAAGGATGATCAATGAAATAACCACATGTATGTATTGATAATATTAATACATAATATAACAAAAAAAAAAATATATAATAAAGTAGGAGTCATGTATATTTTTAATTTTCTACAAACGTACATATTATTATAGATAACTTATTTTTTAAAATGCAGCATATGCAGGCTGCTTACGTGGAGCAACTGCATTTATTAAAACGCTCTGATGATGTGAAAGTAGTAAATATTTTGTTTTATGAGAAACAAAATTAGCCATTAAAGCGTTAGTTCTGCTTTTGTGGAAGAAACAAAAAAGCGAGCGTTGCTTATATGATACATGCGTATATTTTTCATTCATTCATTTATTCAATTATTTTTTTCCTTTTTTCCCTTTTGCACGCCTTGTAGAGGTTTCACCTCAAATTATAAGAGATAACCTCCCGCTGCATTTTATTATTTTCAATGGTTTGACTATTTGTGTTTCATTTTTTTGAAGGGGGAAAAGAATATACATATATTTGGGCATATCTATGTTTACATGTGCGCATGCACGCGTTTATACACTTGTATAAGTATACTTGTTAGCCTGTTTATATTCACTTGCATGTTTAGCTGCATATTCGTGTGCTATATGAGCACGTACAAGGCTCCTGGGAAAAATATACAACAAACGATAAATGCTTTGGTGTGAGCCTATTGTATAAGCACATATATATATATGTGTATCTATATCCATACCTATATGTATATTTTTCTTTTTTTTTCTTCGTGTTTTCATTTGCCCCAGTTTGTTCTAATTTTTAAAATTATTCTTTTCGTTTTAAAATGAAAAAGCTGTACATCCTGTTCGAGTGCTCAGCGGGCTATTTTTTGCTAAAAGTGAAGGAGTGGGAACAGATAGGAAACAACGAAAATTTGGAAAAGAAACTATTGGATGGTGATATATTCAATCAGCTTGTTAAGTTTAGTGCGTTCATATCATTCGAAACTGCTGAAAGGGCACTGGATAACCTACTTAATATAAATGAAGGTAAAGCAACCGATTTTTTGTTAAACTTTTTAGAGCAGAATTTGCCAAATAATAAAAGTAAATATGAATTAGGGGTGGCAGATCTAAACCTAGGAAAATTTTTATCAAATATAGGTTTTACTATAGTACACAATAATAATATATTAGAATTATTTAGAGCATGTAGACAATATTATTTAAAGAAAATAGCTACATATGTTAATAATGTTGATATAGATATAAAAAAGTTTAATATAGGATTAGGTCATAGTTATTCTAGATCTAAACTAAAATTAGACCCGAGAAAACAAGACAAATCTATTATTAACAGTATAGGTACTATTGAATCTTTAGATAAAAATATTAACCTATTTAGTATGAGAGTTATCGAATGGTATAGTTGGCATTTTCCTGAATTAAAAAAAATTGTTACTGACGTTTGCATGTATTGTAAATTAGTGAAATTAATAAAAATAAAAGAAAATTTTGATTTTTCAAAAAATAAAGAACAAATTAATGAAATAACACAAGATGAAAACATGACTGAACACATCGAAAAGGGAGCAAGCTTATCTATTGGACAAGAAATAACTGAAGAGGATTTAAATAATATCGTGAATTTCGCAAATGAAGTAATTAGTTTATCCAATACTAGAAATATATTATGGAATTATTTGGACAAAAAGTTAAATATTGTTTCACCTAATCTAAAAGAATTATTAGGTAATACACTAAGTGCTCGATTAATTAGTCATGCAGGGTCGTTAGTAAATTTAGCCAAGTGCCCTTCTAGTAGTATTCAAATATTCGGATCAGAAAAAGCTTTATTTAATTCTTTAAAGAGTAATAAAAAAACACCTAAATTTGGTATTTTATATAACTCCTCTTATATATCTAAAACACCACTAGCATTAAAGGGAAGAATGTCTAGGTACTTATCATGTAAAAGTGCCATGGCCGCAAGAATTGACTCTTTCTCAGAAAATCCGACCAACACCTACGGTCTCGTATTCAAAAAGCAACTTGAGCATAAAATTCTACACATGATTAAGGGAGTGAAACTATCCAAAAATATGGATTACATAAATGAGGCAGAAAAGATTTATCAGAAGGAAGGAGATGATACGCAGGCCGATGATAAGAAGCTGAAGAGGGAGATAAAGGAGGAAAAGAAGGTAAAGAAGGTAAAGAAGGAAAAGAAAGTAAAGGAGGAAAAGAAAGTAAAGAAGGGAAAGGGAATGGAAAAGGAAAAGGAAATGGAAATGGAAATGCAAAAGGAAATGGAAATGCAAAAGGAAATGGAAATGCAAAAGGAAATGCAAATGCAAAAGGAAATGCAAATGCAAAAGGATATTGTAATGCAAAAGGAAGTGGAAATGGAAAAAGAAAAGAAAAGGGAAAAGAAAAAGGAAAAGAAGAAAAAGCAAAAGGAAAACAAATTTATGGAGCGGGAAGATTCGACCTTAGCGGAAACATTGCAAGAAGAAGAAGCAAAATGGGATGTTGAACGAAGTGCACAAGTTGAAGTCAAAATAGGAGGAAATGATGAAGAGGTTAGCAATGAGGTGGGTGAAGATGAGGAAGAGGTAGAAGAAAAGACTAAGGAGAAGAATAAGAAAAAGAATAAAAAAGATAAGAATAAAAAGAAAGAAAAGCTGAAGGGGGAGGAACAAAATGGGAACTTGAATGGGCACATGAATGGACAAATAAATGGGAACATAAATAAAAAGAAATCAAAGAAAAACCAGAACAGGGATTATTCAGGTGATTAAGAAATGTACACAAACAAATACATATATTTATGTATGTACATATTTTTTATGTATATTTTTATGTGTACATATTTTTATTTATATGTATTTATAAATGATGCATATTCCACAAAACACAGGGGAAGAAAAAAAAATGCCCATTTCGTTACAGCATATTTGTAAGTTGCATAAATGTCCATTTTGTTGCACGTGGACAAGTATTTCTTTGTTTACGTGCATTTTTGCGTACATGATTGCACAACTCTTATTTTAATTCCATTTCGCTTTACTGTTTAGCTGTACTATTTTGTTTTTAATTTCCTCTTTTTATTACCTTTTTATATTTCCCTTTTGTATTTCCCTGTTATATTTCCCTTATTTTTTTTTCCTTTTTTTATTTGGTTTTATCGCACCGTATTACGTTATGTGACAGTTTAACTGAACGTGTGTTCATGTTTGTCTTTCTGAATTTTTTTTTTTTTTTTTTTGAGCTATGTAATAAAACGTTTTCAATATTTCCCTTTTTAATTACATTTGCACACACGAATTTTTTATTTTAAAAAGTTGAAAAAAAACAAAAAACAATCTAGATATGAACATACAAATATATGACAATTTGAACTTCTTTAAGTTTACCTTCTCATTATTCTCTCAAGCTCAAGGTACCATTTGAACATTTCTGTGACGGGTAAATATTGGCACACTTTTCTCTTTTGGCCCATGCTATATGCGCATGGAGTGCACACGTATTTACATGCCTATGTAATACATACAATTTCAACGCTTTTATTACAATTATGGTTCGAAAAAAAGAAAAAAGGGCTATGCCAAATTAATTAAAGTTGATCAAATAACGAATATTTTAAATACAGAAAAAAAAAAAAAAAAAAAAAGTTCTACAAATATACTATTAAAAAAAAAATATATTAATAAAATAAAACAACGGGCAAATATATATGAACACATACAGCTGTGCACTTTGTGTACACATATATTTAAGTGCAATACCAACATAAGGGTTATTTACAAATCAGAAAAATATATGCAAAAAAAAAGGTAAAACATTGACACAGTAGAAGAATAGTACACAGGTGAGTGTGCGCGCTTGGGTATATATATGTATGTATACATATCTGTTATATACATTTATATATGCGTAAAAATATATTACGCATTATGCTCACACACATATGTATATGTAACACTTCTTAAAACATTTAAAAATTCGAAAAACTTGCACTTAATCCGCTTATCCCCCCTACCCCTTTATTTTTATTTTTCACAGGAAAGAAATATACTAAAACTGAACAATTTAAATTGTATATGTGACAGGTAACAAACAGACATTATTACATTTTTTCCTCTTTTTTCCTGACCATATCATATTTTTTTCCACTTTTTTCCTGACCATATCATGTCTTCTCCCTTTTTCCTGACCATATCATATTTTTTTCCGCTTTTTTCCTGACCATATCATATCTTCTCCCTTTTTCCTGACCATTTTTTTTTTTTCTCCTCATTTTTCCTCACTTTTGGCTATTCGTACAGGGCCAAGTAATAGTCGTAGGAAACCCAGTGCAGTCTGCTCCTGCACAGTTCAGAATTTTTTTGGTTAATTTTGCCAAGAACAAATTCCATATGTTTTGGATTTATATAATAAATAGACTCTCCGTTTAATACATTTTTAAAAATTTCTTTTTCCTCTAGGCAAGATATTATATCATTCGTTTCGATACTCGTAATTTCGGAAAGTTCTTGAATGGACAATTGTTCATAATTAACTAAAACTTTTAGTAATGTTTCATACCAGTAGGCCATATAGGACGCAACACCTAAATCGGAGAGTGGTCTTTCTGGAGTGCCAGTTCTTTTTTCCGTTTGTGATAAGAAATAACTAAAATTTATTAAAAATTTTCCATACCCCTTTTTTTGATGTTGTGGTAAGGTAAGAATACAAGAGACATTATTTTTTGAATATTTTTCTTTTGAAAAATATCCTGTAATATGATATCCATATTCATCAAATTCAGTAATAACATAAAATAAAAATAAATTAACACGATGTTTTAATGTTTTATGATCAAGAAATAATTTTGACAAAAAACATAAATTTTCACAATAAATTCGAAAATAATTTCCATCAATTTCAAAAATAGATATTTTTTCATTTCGATAAATTTCATTTCCTGGGGGATGTCGAATTTCACATTTATTTATATGACGAGTTAATTCATTTTCTTCTTTAAAAAAAGATAAACAAAATTCACATATATGTAAAATATCAATATTTTGATATTCTTTCGGGTATGGTGAAAAATACCATGTATCAATTAGATATTTTCCAAATTTTATTTGATTAATAGTTTTTAATTTTGTATTTTCTTCATGTTCTCTCAAATATTCTTTATCAATACCAGCATGTTCATGATCTGATACATTATTATCATAGGCTTTTATGAATGGCAGCCCATCATCTGGCTCTTGTTCTAATAGCCTTAAATTTTCATAAGCTAGCCAACAATCTAATCTCCTATCAAATTTTTCCCAATGCACATAATAATCATAATCACTCTCTTTCATGTTCATATTATTCGTAGTTAACTCACTGTTAAACTTATTTATATATTCACTCTTATTAATATTTAAGGGAAATACTAAATTCATATCATTAAATTTTTTATTTTTTGCTCTTGCATATACAATAGAGCAATGCCTCCATACCTTATTAAGAGGATCCAAACCCCATAACACTTGTTTTACAGGTAATGCATTTGGGAATATTAAAGCGTATGAGTCGTTGAATTTTGATATAGAACTTACAACTTTCCCTGTACTTCTTGCTTTGTTGCTGCTGCTCTTTGTATACTTGTTTCCGCTGCTACTAATTGTTCCTCCTTTTTCTTTGCTTTTCGAATTCCACTCACTTTTTCCGAGGCTCTTACTATCGCACGACACCCCACCATCTGCACACGCGGCAGTAATCGCTTCG
Organism: Plasmodium brasilianum; assembly: GCF_023973825.1. Lineage (NCBI taxonomy): Eukaryota > Apicomplexa > Aconoidasida > Haemosporida > Plasmodiidae > Plasmodium > Plasmodium brasilianum. The sequence continues at coordinate 725,327 of NC_090122.1, forward strand.
TTCGTTGCTGCAGTAGTGAAAGTGCTGACTTCGTTCAATGCTCTGGTAGGAACGGTAGTAGTTTCGTTCGTAGCTGTGCCTGAAACAGTCTTCTCCGTTACCCCCCTTGCCTTATTACTGTTTCCCTTTGACCCTTTACATATTATTCCTGCCCCTCTATTTAAATGCAAATTTTCACTTTTACTTCCACCCATTGTTATGGTTACTTGGGCTGCTTTTAAGGAGGAAAAAAAAATTTCTCCCAAAGTTTGGGGCCCATATAATGCTATTATTTGTTTATTCTTAAGTCATAAAAAATGTACTCAGCAAAAAAAAAAAAAAAAACAACAAAAAAAAAAAAGATAAAGAGAAAGAGATAAAAAAATGAAAAAATAATAAAATAATAAAATACTTAAGTAAGAAAACAAAAAAGTGCAAAATTGAAAATATAATAAGGTGATAAAACAATCAAATGAGAAAATGAAAAAAAATCAGCAAACACAATTCACCAGCGACGCATTTAAATCATAAATATGCGAGTTACAAATATGTATACTTATATATACATGTACGTATATATTAATATATATATATATATGTATATGACAAAATGTATGTATATGTAAATATATATTGTTTATACGGATAAACACATATGTAACATATATTACTAATTAAATGGAAAGGAAATAACAATTCCTTCCATCTTTGAGTTTTTTAGGCTCTTTAAAAAAAAAAAAAATGACAAATTTTTTTTTTCATTCATTTTTTGTGAAATTTGTTATTTGTTATTTGTTATTTGTTATTTGTTATATATATATATATATATTTTGCGCATTTTTCTCTATCATTTAGTTTTTATACTATTTTATATAGTAAGTTCTTTATATTCACTTATCTTCGTCTCTTCTGCTCTTCTGTTCTTCCACATACCATCGTATATAATTTTATTGCTTATGATTACTACTACCATTTTATTATTTGTCCCATAATTTGAATATGGTAAATGTTTATCTTTCCCCCTCACTTGATATACATATGTAATTTTACATTTTTCCTATACACTTGTGTATATATGTTCATTATATTATGTGTGTGTATTATATATCTGTACCTATCTATCTATATATATATATATATATATACATATATAAATACATATATATATATGTAATGTATAGCTACGTTAACTCATAATGGCAACTGTGATTGCCTTCAATTTTGCATCATTTTATCACACCATTTTGTTTGGCTTCTTGAAGTCATAATTATTATATATTCTCACATTTTATGATTTTTAGATTTATAATAATAGAATTTTTCGCTTTTTATATTGTAACTATGTTGGGCCTTTATAATATAATTCAAGTTTACTGTTTTTTTTTAAATTGTATAATTTTTTTTTTTTTTTTGCTCCTTTGTATTATTATGCCATATTTTTCTTTTTTATATTATATATTATGTTATATATTATGTGTTATATTTTATTTTTTTAATTTGTTCCTTAATTTTATCCTTTTTGTTGTAATGTGTGAAAAAAATTAGGTATAGAATAATATACCAACGCAATATTATAGTTTTAAATCATAAAAAAGTTTATTTCCTCTCTTGTATTTTCTTTTTTTATTTTTTTTTATTTTTATCAAGTACTTCATTATTTATTACTTGAAAAAACAAAATGTTTATAAAAAAAAAAAAAAAAAATTAAACGAGCATATTGGAGTAGGAAAAATACAAAATATAAAAAAAAGGACATTAATAAAATAACTGCAAAAATAATTTTTTTTTTTTTTTTTTTTTTATTAATACTGTTGTTTTTATTATTAATACACAAATTTGGTAAAGGAAAACTGACGGGAACAAACATATAAAAATGTAAAAAAAAAAATAAAAAAATAAATAAAAATAAATGAAAACAAAACGAAAAAAAAAAGAAAAAGAAAAAAAGATAAAAAAAAAAAAAAAAAAAAAAAAAGTTTTATATAATGATGATAATACTTGTTTAGAAGTGTTTTAAATATGTGCAAATTTGTGGATCACAAAAAGGCTTGCTTTAAAAATGTGGATCCATTGTATATAAATTTTGGCACTAGTATGCTTGCATATGTATAAGTGTACATGTAAACATGTAAGCAGATAAATATACATATATATACATATATATACAAACGTACGTACATATATATATATATATATATATGTGTGTGTGTAAATAGCAACCTGCTTGGCATACTTCATACATTTTAATTAAAATTTAGTATTTAAAAAGAACACTGATTTATAGAAAATTATATACGTATACATATATATACATATGTTTCACAATATCGATAAAGATAAACTTAAGGATGCCCATAATAAGATAGTCAAAAAAATAAATCATAAAAAAATGTACAATACATATACTCAAAATAGCTGCCAAATAATTTGATAAATGTTATTTAATATAGAAACTTATGAAGAAGAAATATAAAGGTAATCATCTAAACGTTAAAAATGAATGATTTGCTAGTATGGTAATACAACAATACAGCAATACGGCAATGCGGTAATACGACAATGTGGTAATGGCGATATTTTATGTAATCTTTTTCTCATTTACAGCTTGATACTATATGATGAATGCACTCATAATTTTTTTTCCGTTTTCTTCGAAGCAATATATATAACATTTCAACCTTCACATTCGCATTTGCTTATACAAGAAAAGAAAAAAGAAAACTACTCCTTTCCATATATCAATCTACAAATTGGTAGTTGAAAGATGATAAAATAAAGTTATGTACATAAAACGAATTTAAATGTACAGCAATGTTTTAGTTGGTGGTTGTGTGTACATAAAATATAGTTCCATTTTTTTTTTTTTTTTTAATCCATACGTTTTCAACAGATTGACATAAGATACATTAGACTCCTTGGACAGGTTTAGTTCTCTGTATAAACAAAGAAGAAGAAAAAGGAGGAGGAGGAAGGAAAAAAAAAAAAAAAAAAAATTTATATTTCGAAAATAGTCATTACTACTTTATCTTTCCTTGCTTCTTTGCTACGTTCTTTCCGTTTTTTTTTTTTTTTTTTTTTTTTTTTTTTTTTTTTTTTTTTACTGTTCTAAGTAGTCTGCCTCTTCATCCGTTAAGTTATCTCCAAACTGTTTCAAGATGGACAGTATTAGGTCCTTATGCATAAACCCAGTTTTCTATAAAAATAAAAGAACGAAAAATATGTCCGTAAATATGCATTAACATATATATACATATATATGCACAAATATGAATTTGTTTATTTGTGTATGAGCGAACAAATGGTAGGCCTTTGCAATCATAGTTATTGTTATAAAGGCAGCATCCCCTTTTTGGTAATTCAAATTTATGTCCTACTGGCTTAATTGTGTGTACGTTTGTATAATTGTGCACGTATGTCTACGCCTTTATATGTATGTATAAATTTGTACGTACATACGAGATAACATGCACACCTACCTGAACATCCCAAATTTCAAAGAAAGTTACCATATTATGAAATGCTTCCTCTTCATCTATTATAATCGTTTTAATAAAATCGATAAGATCTTCTCTACTTATTTCCCCCATGCTCTTTAATTCGTTCAATTTGCTCCGAGTCAGTGGCAGGTTCTACATGTAAAGAAATTTCGAAGGGGGGTTGTTAATGTGCTGGAGTTAATACCAAGAAACACTGATAAGGTAGATGCAATCTATGTATACATTTTTACACACTCATGAGTGGAGATGTGTATGAACTCATATAATAACATCTTTATATTACCACTTTGTATATAATATCTACACAGTCTTCGAAATTGAATTTATCAGTCTGCAAAAAGGTAAGAATGAACATGAGAATACCTCCTTTTAATTTTAATTTTTTTTATTTTATTATTCAAAACGGCAATGGGAGTACGAAATGTACAATGCTTTATCTCCTTTATCTGCTTCTATTTCTAGTTCTGTCTCTCTTTTTCTTTTTCTTACGCCTTTTTCTTCCATGCACTTGTTCACTTTTGCTATTGTCCTAGTCTCTAAATCTGGGGCAGTATTATTTTGATGATCTCCTATCTTTTTCTTGTTGATATTTCCTTCTTGCTCATCCGCCTGAGTCTGTTTAAGCACTTGTTCACTGTTCTGCTTCTGCTTCATCATACGTTCATTGTCCTGGTCCTGTTTCTTTCTCTTTTCCTCTTCTTCCTTTTGTTTGATTTCATTTATTTGTTCATTTAAGTATTCTCTGTGTTTCTTTAATTCATTTCTTTTCTTGGTATTTGATAAAACTAGTTCTTTTCCTTTTTTTCTTATTTCATCGTTCTTCCCTGATACCTTTTTCACAAGGTTATTGTACTAAGCATAGGTAGAACAACAATAAAAGGGAACACATAGAAAAAAAAAAAGTTAAAGGTTAAAAAAAAAATGCTAAAGAACAACAGTTAAAAATGGTAACAGTGGTTAAGCAGTTAAATCATCAAACCATTAGATCGCCAAATGGATAAACGGATAGTAATCATAAAACTTGTTAAGGCAGGTAGCAAAGTAGTCCAGTTATGCAAAGTACCCATAACACGAAACATATAGCAGTAAAAAAAGACAAACGCCGTAAAAGTTGTATACAAACAGAACAGAATGTAGATAAATGCACATTTACCCTTTTCTTATTTTCGGTAAAAGCTATTTTGAAATTATTTTTATCTTCATCCTTATAAAGAAACTTGTCAACGCTTGTTATCATGCTATGATAGTCTTCTAACAACTTTTTAAAAGAACAAATGGGGACAAATATGGTAGAAGTAGTGCAAGTAGGTGAAAGGGAGGACTGTAGCAATAGTTTTGCATCAGGATATGTGCGATTGTTTACGAAATAAACAAGTACCCATGTATACATATATGGAACCACAATACGCCAAGTAAAAACAAAGAAAGAAAAGAAGAGCTCCCATACATACATATATATATATATATATATATATATATATATATTTTACCTCTATCAGAAAATTGTTGTTCTTCTTTAATTCCTCCTTATATCGTAGTGTCTCTTTACTAGTTTCTTGTCTTTCTTTCTTTTCATTTTGCAGCTCTTCTAGCTTTAAATCTAGATCTTCCTTCAGACACTTTCAAAAGAGGAAAAAAAAAAAAAATTAAAAAAAAGAAAAGAAGCAAATGAAGCAAACGAAGCAAACGAAGCAAACGAAGCAAACAAAGCAAACGAAGCAAACGAAGCAAACAAAGCAAACGAAGCAAACGAAGCAAACAAAGCAAACGAAGCAAACGAAGCAAACAAAGCAAACGAAGCAAATGAAGCAAACGAAATGAACAAAATGAACAAAATGAACAAAATGAACAAAATGAACAAAATATCATAATGTACAGATCAAACGAAACGAAATGGAGGCGCCCTTTTTAAGGCATGGATGCGCTGTAACCAAACACACATATCCGTATATACACATGTCAATCTGCCCACGGGTATATCCACATTAACATGTGCAATTTATGTATATATAATTGCCTACATTTATTTGCTGCTCGCAGTAACAGATGTTCATTTCTAGCTCCTGGATTTTCATCCTGAAGAGAAATAATAACATAATGTCGACGTAATAAGGACAACATAAATATGTGAAATACCCCGTTCGATACATACATAGTGAAGTTGATGAAACTATGATAATTTCATTTTTCATCTTATATTATTTCAAATATATCAAATATTAACTCATTTTATTGAAGAATATTACGTATTGAGTATATCCGTTGCTATAGACAAGTCAGCCTGGGCTCTTGCTGATTTTATACCGTCCATCAGAATAATTTTGTCCCCCTATTAATGTTGGTTATAGTTACATTTTTTAAGTACAAAAAGTGTTAAATTATTTTTTGAAAAATAAAGAGAATCCTTTTAAAAGAAAATTTGAATTATTTGTTTTATTAGCTTCTTTATATTTACTTCTTTTTTTTCTTTTTTTTATATTTTTTTTTAATTTTTAATTTTCCTATTGTTATGTTACCCCGATTTTCTCACAACATGATACAATGTTTTCCAAGACCATTTTGTATTCAAGAAATGAGTTCTTCAACTTTGTCATTCTCATTTGCGCATTTTTGCTAAAAAGGTGCAAAAGAAAAAAAAAAAAAAAAAAAGATGAGAAATAAAAAATGCCCATTGTACATTTATTATTTTTTTTTTTTTTTTCATTACTTCTGTTCGGAATAAGCTTTACACATCTCTGTCAGTTGTTTGTTTTTTCTTCTGTCAACTATCAGCTTATTTCTGTTTAACTTACTAACAAAATTGGAGAAAAGATGAAAGGAGAAGAAAAAAAAAAAAAAAAAAAAAAAAAAAGACAAACACGAAAACTATATATATATATTATATATATATATATATATATATATATATATATACATATGTACTTATGTATACACATAGATGCCCGTACATTTGCACTAGTATATACAACTAATGCGCATTTTTTGGATGTCCACTTCTTTCTAGCTTGTTCTTTTTACTTGTGTTCCATAGCGGTCTCTATTATATCATTTTGAACATTTATAATATCTTTTTTTGTTTTAACAGCAGACTGGTATTTTCTAATCAAATAAAAAATGTCTTGTATATCTTCTTTGTTGTAAAATAAACCTGCCTAATGTACATTTACCATAAAAGAGTTTTAAATATTTTTACATAAATGAGCAATTGAATGACTCATACATGCACACTTCTTCCAGTGATTACAAAGACGTTCAGGGGGATACTTATGCAGACACATATGCGTGCACAAACATATACGCACATATACATGTACACTGATTGGTGTAAATTGTTTTTAAAAGACGCGCTCAGCTAGTTCCATGTAAAAAAAAGATAGACTATATGAACAAGTTTGCCTTAATCAGTTCCAGGTTTATCCGTGTGTCCATATTTTCCTTCAGATCATCATACTCTTTTTTCAGCATATTAAATTTCTCCTTGTACACACTTTCACTCGATTTATCTCTGTAAAAATGGGTATACAAAGTATGTGTACTACATAACTGATTGTTTGATTTTACCACATGCTACTATGTAATGTCTTATTATACAATATTTTACCATATTTTATTTATCTTTCCAGCACTATAACTCATTTTTTTCAATCTTTGAAAATTTTAACATAGCTTTTTTTCATAAAAGACGTACCTTTCATTCTGTTGCTTCCCGTTCTGCACACATGTTCCCAACGGCTCTACAATTTTTTCAAACGCATTGTTATGGACCTTATGTTTGAATGAATCTAAATAATCAATGCTGTTTATAACTGCGTTAATCTTTTCAAATTCCTATCATTCAAAAAAAAAGAAAACATAATCTCCTTCAAATATAAAAAAAAAATAGATCAGTTCATATTGATTTAACTTAACACGGACATGTGCCCTATTTATGTATATACACGTAAACGAAACCTTTTTACAACTCAATGATGCAAACATATGCCAACGTTCACTGTTCGGTAGAACATTCTGTTATAATGGTAAGACCTGCTTTTTTTTTCGGTGTTGTGTTTTCTTTCCTCCACTGTATAGTACACAGTCTCCATCAATCCTGCATTTTGTTTAAGCGAATAAGCAGGGTATACATATGTACACGTACTTACATACTTACGTGCATACGTATATATTTATGTATGTAATTATATGTGCAAGAAGACTTGATATAGCAATACATCAAAAAAGCGATACACATCTTTTTTCATTTTTACAACTTAAAGTTTATTTGCTGACTTCCTTTGTCCTGAGCGTACGTAAATGGTAAGGAGGGTTATGTATAAACGAATAGAGAACATACAGGTGCATGCAAGTGTATGTATGTTTGTACGTATGCAAGTATGAAAGTATGTATGTACGTATGAAAGTATGTATGTACGTATGAAAGTATGTATGTACGTATGAAAGTATGTATGTACGTATGAAAGTATGTATGTACGTATGAAAGTATGTATGTACGTATTAAAGTATGTATGTACGTATGTATGTACGTATGAAAGTATGTGTGTACGTATGAAAGTATGTATGTACGTATGTAAGTATGCATGCATATTATGTATTTTTTTTTTTTTTTTTTTCCTCTATCTTTTTGTACTAGTAAAAACACTGCTTCTGTGTGTAGGTCATCGTAAAAAGATACGTTGCTCCTTCTGAAGAGAGTGTCACATGGCTTTTCACTATCATAAAGAAATGTATCTCTCTTCTTATTATGTAAAATTTTGTTTATGCTTCCGTTTAAAATTTCCATTTGTCTTAATACTATTCGTGTTACACGTTTTTTCTTTTGTAACGTTTAAATTTTGCTCTATTTTTATACTTTATCTTTTTACGTTATCTTTTTACATTATCTTTTTACATTATATTTTTACTTTATTTTATTTATTTTATTTTTTTTTTCTTTTCTTTCTCTTTTTTATGAAACTCAAACACCATTATTTTGTAGATAGAACAGCTTGAATAAGCATCTCAACTTTTGTTAAAAGACAACTTTGCTAAACTTAAAATTTGGAATACTTAAAAATTATATGTAAAAAAAATGGTATTTACGCAATTAAGATGTTAGTCAATTACTCAATTATTTGACGTTCAAAATAAAAACAAAAGTAAAAGCAAAAGACGGCAAATCAACTTGTGTTGGAATGATAAGTATTAATGTTGAATATTAACCAATAAAAAAAAATAAAACATGCACTTTGGTATATACATATATATATATATATATGTATGTGTATAAATAAGTGTACATGTGTGTAAATATGTGCGAAAATGTGTATACAATGTTACGTGTGTTGCCATTGACACCTGAAAAATATACAATAAGCAAATAATTAGCATAAATATATAAATGAATAATTTTTTTCAAAAATTATAAAATATGAAATGTAAAACACGAAATATGAATTATACATTTAAAACACATTCATTTTACAAATTTCGCATTCCCCTACATTTTGCATACCGCATTATATAACATACAACGTTTACACATTATATGCATATTTCTGTAAATGTCATTTTGCTCTTAAGTAAACAAATATATTAATTTTGTCTATTTTGTCTATTTTGTATATTTTGTATATTTTGTCTATTTTGTATATTTTGTATATTTTGTCTATTTTGTATATTTTGTATATTTTGTATATTTTGTATATTTTGTATATTTTTTTTTTTTTTTTTTTGCATATTATTTCCTTGTCCAAGAAATAAATGGAATGTTATAATCGCATGTTCATATTTTTTATTAATTTTGTTTCTCTTCTTTTTAATATGCTTTATTTTGATTTTTTTTTTTTTTTTTTTTTCTTTCCTCCCTTTTTCGATATATTCATTACTCAGTTACACATACATAAGTACGTCTTTTTTACATAAAGTTCAAAGATAATTTTTCAGTTTCCCCGTTTAGTTGAGTGGAAACAAATAGTCCATTATTGTTAACGCTGCGTTTGCCACGTGTTATTGTCAGACTGATTTATACACAAATATACGAGAGTGTGAATGTTCACGTGTGTATGTATTCGTGCATATATACACACATATATGTTTAGCGATTTATAATTTATAAACAATCTTTAACTTTTTCTGACGGCAACTGCTTAGCAGTTAAAGAATAATTCTGTAAAAGGACACCCTCTTGCGTTTTTTAGTTTTTCCCTTGTTTTTCCCTTTCCCACTTTTGTACATCCCCATTTTCGTACTTTCAATTTTCTGCTTTGTATCGTTAATAAGAAAATGAATCACCGCAATCCCACTTATGCTTCATTTTTATGAAGATAAGTGTAATGTTAATATAGGGCTTTTTTTTTTTTTTTTTTTTTTAACATTCATATGTACCAATACATATGTACATGTACCAATACATATGTACATGTACCAATACATATGTACATGTACCAATACATATGTATATGCACCAATACATATGTATATGCACCAATACATATATATATATATATGCGGGGGCTTGGAATAAAATGACGTATTTTATGAATTGCGAATAATTTTTATTATTTTATTTTTATTTTATTTTTATTTTATTTTTATTTTATTTTTTTTTATTTTTTTTTATTTATTTAATTTTTTTTATTTTTGCCGTAGCTAGCTAGCCAAAATGGTCAGAAAATAAAAGTCCAAAGAACGATATTAAAATCACTGGATGCTGTGATAAATTGGGTGTATTCCTTACTTTCATATGGTTCCAACATAGATATTTGTAAAATACTATTTGAATGAGGAATAATTTCTCCAGTAACTTCATTTCCATTTATATGATTGCATTCTTTTTCTATATCTTGAATATTTTTCTTATCATAAAAAAAATCAAAACTTAAATTTTTTATAGTGAATTCTGGTAATACCACCTTTGAGATAACCCACTCACCGTTCACGCAGTCAATAATAATTGGAAATATCTCATAGCCATACTACAACAGTAACAATAACAATAACAAAAGAAAAAAAAAAAAAAAAATGTTAACAAGAGATAATACTCTTATTTAAATTTTATTTCATAAACAGGCAAACGTTATATTAGCGACTGCTTTTTCTTTTTATTCGCATATACACATAAATACACATGTAAATATATATATAAATACACGCATAAATATAAGCATAATTATGTGCTTATATGCGTAAAATACCCTTTCGTACCACTAATAGCTTGTCTTCACCGAAGAACAAACTCTTTTGAAATGTCTGACCAACCCATGAAACGAACTGAATATTAGCGGGTGATTTACAGTAATCCGCTATTATTATTTGTTGTTTTTCGTAGCTATTCTCAAAGTTGTTAGCTGCAAAATAATAAATGGATGAACGTGAATTACTTCCCTGTGTTAAATATTAATATATGGACACGTATGCACGTATGGGTATATATACGTATGGGTATATATACATATGGGTATATGCATATGGGTATATACATATGGGTATATGCATATGGGTATATACATATGGGTATATGCATATGGGTATATACATATGGGTATATACATATGGGTATATACATATGGGTATATACGTATGTGCATATACGGATATGCACGTACTGCATACATGCACTTATCTAAATGTACACACACATATGTGTGTATATTTTGTACAACAAATGGGGGCATACCAATTATTGCCACTTTTTCATTGGATAAGGAAAAAGAACTATGACAAATGACATATCCTTCACATTCAATCTGTTCTGAATGAATTTTAATGAAATCGTTTTGAAGTGCATTTGAAATTGAAAAAAAAAAAAAAAAAAAAAAAAAAAAAAAGAAAAAGAAAAAGAAAAAGAAAAAGAAAAAGAAAAAGAAAAAGAAAAAGCGAAATAAAAGGCCGAATAAAAAGAGAAAGCAAGATTGAAGTAAACAAGGAGGAATGTATTCATCACCTTGCATATTATGTCGTTATTTTTTAAATCCCTTTGTGCGATTAGATCTTCAATGTTCCCATATGCTCTGCGCAAAGGTGGAACGCATGGGGATACGTGTGTATACATACGCATATATGTAATTACTCATACATGTAATTACTCATACATGTAATTACTCATACATGTAATTACTCATATATGCAATTACTCATATATGCAATTACTCATATATGCAATTACTCATACATGTAATTACTCATACATGTAAACACGCACATATGTAATTACGAATATATATTCACATATACATATGTTCGCACAAAAACATTAGGCGAAGGAAAATACTAAACTAACGCGTAAAGCATTAGCTGCCCCACCCGTATTGTTCCTCATGTTTTGATCTTTCATCTGACAAGCCTAATGTGCATACAATCCTTGCTGTTGAATCCATGGACGTTGTAGACAATATATACCCTTTTAAAGAACAAAAAGGGTGAAGTCATATACATATATTCATTCGTCTATGCACATATTTATTCATTCCGCTAAAGAATGAGCAATTAAAAATATGAAAAAAAAAAAAAAAAAAAAAAAAAAAGAGGCCTTTATTCATGGATACATACCTGAAGAACCCCATTCTAAAAATAAAATACTTCCAGCATGACTTACAATTTGTTTTATTGTCCATTTTTCCTTTTCTTTTTTTGAACAAATAAATATATTTCCGGTAGAAAATCCTATGGCAAAAGAATAGGCATATGGATGCCAACAAACACATGTAGGTAATTCCTCTGTTGGAATATTAACATTAGTACATATCCATTTCTCACTTTCTTTTTTTTTTTTATAAATGACACATTTCATATCAATGGTAACTATGAGTAACTCATTCTGTCTTGACCACTCTAGTCCTACAATTTTGTTTCTACTCTGTATCTATTATGAGAGGAGGAAGGTGAAGAGGGGTTATGGTAATGGTAGTGGTAACGGTAGTAGTAGCAGTAGTAGTGATAGTGGTAATGATGATGGAGTAAAATATGCAATTTATGCTTATACGTATTGATATGTGTTCACATAATTATACACATATTTTGTGTATATGTGCTCATTTCTGAACATGTTAATGCAGTTATTACTTTATTTACACACAACTATATAACATAGTAACTTATCGAGAGCTAATACTACAAACTATATTTTTTATGTTTTTCTTTTCACATGCATTTGTCTACTTTTTTTTTTTCTTGTCATTAAAACTTACTCCAGTATAAATTGTGTCGGAATAAATTAATTCTGCCTTTACTATTTTGTGTAGAACTACATTTTTTCTATTGCTCATAACAGCTATTAATATATCATTTTTCTTAGTGGACACTCTTATTGGGGGTTCATAGTAGTCATTCTCTGGGATACTGTACTTTGTACAGTTACATTTTACATGCTCAATCATTATATTGGCACTTCGTTGTTTTCTCTTTTTGTGTTTAATATAGCAAGAGGAGTAGCGTATACGCATATGTATACGTATGTATACGTATGTATATGTATGTATATGTATGTATATGTATGTATATGTATGTATATGTACATGTAAATGGGAAAATGCAAATACATGCGTATATTTCTCTAGAATAGTATTTTTTAATTTTCATATTCTCAGCAGAAAGTGTATGTACATACCAATATAATCATAACATGCACTACAGTAAAAGTAATGCAAAGTGAGAACAAACTATTTTTCGACAAAAAAATAAAAAGCGCAAAATGTTGACAAAGTAAGAAATTTACGCACATGTGTGGATATAAATATGTACAAACGCAGTTATATATAAATATATATATAATATATATGTGTATTATGTTTCCTATCAAGTGTTAATACTTTTCAGTGTTAATTTGCTGTATATGCCAACTTTTAACAGTGATAAGATAAAAACGACAAGAAAAAAAAAGAAGATATAAAAAAAATAAAAGAAAGAAAACAATAGGGGGTAGAAGGTACACAGTAGCAAGAGAAAAGCTCAAGGATATTTGCAATTGACAGAAAAAAAAAAAAAAAAGTGCTTTTCATTTTGACATATACTAACCTTTTACATTCGCGTTTTAACTATTCCTAGTTTATTTTATTTACACATGAAGACATTAATTACATCCGGAGAATAAGGAAAAAAAAAAAATAATAATAAAAATAAAAATAATTCAAAATTGTAGATATAGTTAAAAAAGAAACTGTGAATTGTTAAATAGTACCCTTTTTCTCAAAAAAAAAAAAAAAAAAAAAAAAAAATGAATGCGCTTGTTCTCAGTACAGTCATACTTGCAGTAATCGATCTTTTAGCATATTTTACCTTCGCAGATTACAACATAAAAACGAACAAATTAACATTTGAGTCAAAAACAAATGAATGCAAAAGAGCAATATATATGTTTGCAGGCAAGGACTCATTCACTATAAGGAGTAAAGACAATGTTTACTTAGAAGCCCATGACAAAAAAACAGTTATAAGCAGTTTAAACGTTTATGGAAATGTACACACAAATGAATTTCTCTTTTTTCAAACAAATCAGTGGAAATTATACTACATTAATACGTTCGATAGAAAAGATAATTCATGGAGCCCCTCGGTAGGACCCCATGCTTACATAATTATATGAAAAAATTAAGGAAAAAAAAATAGTGTATCCTACTAATTTCAACAGCTCACCTCGTCAATGTTTTCTATTTGGCTTCACCTGTCATACTTTTCTTTGCTGCATTTTTTTTTAATTCTCATACATTATTTGGTTACATTCTTTTTTCAAAATATACTTTCAAAAGGATATCAGCACGTGCGGTACCTCTCCTGATACATTTCTTGGCGGGCCATGGTACAGGCAAAAAAAAAAAAAAAAAAAAAAAAAAAAATCCTCACAGATAGTTTACTTTTAAAGAAACAACAAAAATAAATACAATAAGGTAAAATTTTAGTATGAATGTATATTTGTACATTTATGCGTATGTATTTTATGCGTATGAAGCAAATTTGGAGCCACCGATGCCTACACCAAAATTGCCAACATTCCCAAGCATAGAGAATTAAAAATTAAGTTGAGGGTACATTTTTTCGATATATGGGAAAACGATTCGCTATTTTTGCAAGTCGACAATAAAACAGTTTGGACGGGTAAGCAAACACGCTCAAATATGAGTGCGCGTTTATGAGTGTATGTATGCACGTTTATGCATATATATGTATATGTTCACATTTTACCAATTTGAACAAATCTTTAACTGAAGCAAATTTTTTTTCTTTATTTTTTCGAGCGTTTTCTAATTTATGTTCTTTTTTTATATATTCTAGAGTTTTTAAATTTTTTTATTTTTTTTCTTTAGAATCTCATCAGTCTTGCTCTTCGGAAGTAATTGCTTACAAATAAATAATATATATCAAACGTTACAAAAAAGGAGCTCACTCGTTTTATGCCTATTTTGTAGAGTTGCTCCTCAGGAATAAACCTCTGCGGGAAGGATACCCCTGACCGACTATCAGTTATTAGAAAAAAAAGGGGGAAAAATTTAGAAGGAAGAAAAGAAATTTCTCCAAAGTTTCTCCTTCCCTTCACCATGTTCACTTCTTTTCCACATACATACACCTACCAAATAGTAATGAAATTACAACATCATGAAAAAAAAATCTTTTTTTTTTTTTTTTCTTTTTTTTTCCTCCAAATGCTTACAGGTACCTATAGGCGTGGAATTGGAGCATACGTCAGGTGTGTATCATAAGAATGAGAAAAAATTTAAAGAAAAAATTTATATCATGTTTATTGTCACAACATTCTCTTTTTAATTTTTCATAAAACATCAGATACGGTTAATATATTAATTGGAAATACTTTAAAAAAAAAAACTGATGCATGTACAACGTCATGGGGCATAGACGATTTCGTTGTCTACTACAAATAATATGACTTAACTTTTTTTTTCTTTTTTTCTATAATTAACGCAACGAAAAAATAAAAAATAAAAAACTTGAAAACGTAGAAAAACAATGAAAAAATGGAGAATTGCCGAAAAAATGGACAACTGTAGAATAAAAGGAGAAACGTAGAAAAAAAATTTGCATAAATAAACTCTAAAAAAAGGTTTGCAAAAATAAAAGCTGAAAAAATATTTGCAAAGATAAACACCTAAAAAATGTTTGCAAAAATTGAAAAAATTCTAAATAGTCAAATATCGCTAACGCAAGCACCACCAAGCGTGCACAAATTTTATCCCCTCCCCCCTTCCCCTCCTGATAAACTTCAATTATGACTTAGTATAGAGGTAATTGACATCCCATCCAAATTTTTTCTATTTGCATCAGCTCCAGCACTTATTAAGTATTCAATTATTTCCCTTTTTTCTGAATAAGCAGCAATATGCAATGCTGTATCACCAAAAGAATCTTCTGCATGTATATCAGCTCCTTGATCTACTAAAAATTTGACAATGTCCAAATATCCCCTATCACATGCATAATGTAGAGCAGTTAATCCACTAGTATTTTTTTTGTTAATTAAAGAAGGATGGTTTTTTAAAGTATTTTTTATTTGTTCTATATTTTCCTCTACGACACCTTGACAAAATATATCACATAGGTTACTACTATTATTATTCATGCAGTCCTCTTGATCATAATTATTATCCTTCAATGGCTTCATTTTACTTATGCTCTTGGTAATATCAAACGTAAAATTATTATTTAAATTTTCTAAAGCATTAGGAAATAGTTTGGTAAAAAATTCGACATATAAAAATTTACAAACTTTTTTATTTACTCCATAACAGTTTTTCCATGCCCTCATTTTTGCACTTTTAACAAATTCGCCATTTTTGCTTTCCTCTAATTTTTCTCCTTTTCTGTTACCGCTGTTGCAGTGGTACCTCCCTCCATGCAAATTACCATTTGTATGGTCACTACCACTAGAATCGCCCTTACCACTTGCATCCCCACTATTACTACACCATTGACTACATTTCTCATTGGTATCATTAATTAACTTTACATCTCCTTCCTTGATTTGTTTATATAACCCATACAAGTACACCCATTCCTCGAATTTCAGTTTGCTTCTATACATTTTAACAGCATTGCAAATTTGGCAAAATTTCTCTTCTAGTTCTTCATCGCTTACATTTACAATTATACTCTTATCTATTACGGGCAAGTCGATCCTTCTATATTTTCTATATATAGCCAATGGCACATTAAGTAACCATGTTTTTATGTAATATAACTTGTTTAATATTATACTTGTGTTTTTATTATAGCCCTTTAATAAGCATAGTATGACCATCGCAAAGGTAACGTTAACAAATAAAAATGACTTGTTTATGTTTTTAAACATATTTTATAGTTGCGATAAAGGGGGTAAGGATATATTGTACACGTTCGTAAACAATTGCTGCCAATACGTGCTCAAGGAAGGGCTTATTCATACGTATGATCTATATGTATATACTTAAAATTTTTTACGAGATGAAAAAAAAAAA
This sequence comes from Plasmodium brasilianum, assembly GCF_023973825.1. Taxonomy (NCBI): domain Eukaryota; phylum Apicomplexa; class Aconoidasida; order Haemosporida; family Plasmodiidae; genus Plasmodium; species Plasmodium brasilianum. Next base: position 742,221 of record NC_090122.1, read on the forward strand.
AAAAGAAAAAAAAAAATGTCTAATTGAACTTAGCTCTGAATTCATACTTGCTAAATTTTTCAACAGAAATCAATCATTATAACATTACATATGTGTTCATATTTCTGTCCATGCATATGTGGGTTTACGCCTGTGGCTATGCGTGCCATACATACGTATATATGTACATATATTTGTATATATATATATATATATATATATATATATATATGTATATGTATATGTATATGTATATATGTATATATATCTGTATATATATATGTATACTTATTTATTTGAGTAAACGTATAAAGGTTTGTTGTCCTTTTAAATTATTCCTCTCCCGTTATACGAAATTATAGGCAAAACTTTTACTAAATGTAACAAAACCCTTATTATAATTTAAATTTTCTAAATTACAAGTTTATAAAAAGCAATTGTTTTGCATGAGCATCCTTTCAAGGTTATTTTACTGTATTTGTTTTTTATTTTATTTAAATTTCAACTAAAACCATTTCGTAACTTCAAAAAAAAATTATCGCCCGTGCGGTTATATATATATATATATATATATATATATATATATATATATATGTAAATGAATGTACTTACATAGTATATATGTATTTATGCATATATTTCTACAGGAAGTTACGTTCCATATGGTGCTACTTCCACCGCTTGAGGAAATTTTTTGCTACTACTAATTTTTATGCTTTTGCTTATTTTACAACATTCCCTCTTCCCTCTTTTTAAACAATGAAAAAAAAAAAAAAAAAAAAAAAAAAAAAAAAAAAAAAGAAAAACGAGAAGAATGAGAAGAATGAGAAAAATTACATGTACATGTACATGTACATGTACATATATTTGTACATAATTTTTTGTATATTCGTTTTGCCTTCACATATTTGCGTAGTATTCCAAATTTTATGTGAGTACAAGTGCAAAGAAAAAAAAATTAAATTATTTCGAAGAAATAAAGTTCGGAAGGTAAAATATGATCCCCGTTGTTCGTTAACTTCTGTTTTTATCTCCTTTTTTGTGTACATAAACGGGGATATACAAATATGTACATATAATTATATACATACAATTATATATATACTCTTATATACATACACTTATATACATGCATACATACGTACATACATAATACAAACATGTATACACATGAGACACCCGTAAGGATGAAAATTAATTCTTTTTTTACATTTACGCATTATACATCAACGCCTCTAAAGTAAAATAAAACAAAGAGAAACAGCATAAACAAAATAAGCAAAATATACAAAATAAACCAAAAAAACAAAGTAAAATAGGATAATTTGTTTCCACTGGTTATATAATAAAAATGCTGGATACGGCAAATATCAGGGTCCACATATATATGCAAAAAAAAAAGAAAGCAAAAACATTAGTTCTATTTGTTTTTTTATTAATATATTTAAATAGTTAAGTGTTTATATATATATATATATAAGTATATGTATATATAAGTATATGTATATATATGTATACGTATATATAAGTATACGTATATATAAGTATACGTATATATAAGTATATGTATATATAAGTATACGTATATATAAGTATACGTATATATAAGTATATGTATATATAAGTATATGTATATATAAGTATATGTATATATAAGTATACGTATATATAAGTATATGTATATATAAGTATATGTATATATAAGTATACGTATATATAAGTATATGTATATATAAGTATACGTATATATAAGTATATGTATATATAAGTATATGTATATATAAGTATATGTATATATAAGTATACGTATATATAAGTATATGTATATATAAGTATATGTATATATAAGTATACGTATATATAAGTATATGTATATATATATTTTTTTTTTTCATTTATTTCTTATTTTTACGTAATTTTTATGTTATCCCCGCATGAAGGACAATTTTACAAATTCTTCGTAGTTACTGAACATACTACTGTAGCTGTCCAGACTTAACTAAATTTTTCGATCGATAAATGAAAATAAAAAACTAACAGTAGAGGTTTTTTTAAAATAAAAAAAGAAAAACGTCTCTGTTACGTAAGACGGATATATGTACGTTCTGTGCTGTAAGAAACGAATGTGCTGCATTGCAATAACTACATACTTACATACGTACGTACATATATACACGTATGTATATATAATTATTTACACATGGAAGAAGGTTAATTCTTCGAGTTCTTTTGTTCCTTCCGCCGTACATAAAAATATATATATATATACATATATATATATACATATATATATATATATATACATCTGTTAAAATTTTGAAACAAAACTCCAAAACAGAATTGCACAAGAAAGGAAATATGGCAAACGAGGACATGGAAGACTCGTCCGCAAGTGAGGACGAAATAAACAAGTTTTTTGCGAATATATCAAACGTAATTGATGAAAAAGATATAATCAAATTAACAAAACAGAAAAAAACGAAAAAAGAAAAAAAATTAGAAAAGAGAAAATATATAAAAGAAAAAAGAAAGAAGAATAGACCAGAAGAAAAAAAAAAAAGACAAAAGAAAAAAAAACAAGAGCTGTTAAAAATATTAAATAATTTAAATGAGGAGGAGAAATTTATATTTTTAAAAGAAAGGAAAATATTGGAACAAACAAAGAAACAAAGAAAAAAAGAATTTCTAAAAAATTCTTTTAATGAAGCATATAAAATTTGTTTTAACTGTTCTTTTATACATTACATGGGAGAAAAAGAAATTTCTAGTTTAGCTAAACAAATATTCTTGTCATATCATTATATGATAAAACATGAAGTACCTGTACACTTTCATTTTTCACACTTAAATAATTCGGACGAATTATTTGTACAACTAAAAAAAAAATATTCATTAAGTAAGTGGATGGTGCAGGTGCATGTACAGGATTTTTGGGAAATTTTTCCGAAAGACAAAATTGTTGTCCTCTCTCCTGATGCGACCGAGGTAGAGTGAAGGATAGAAAAAAAAAAAAAAAAAAAAAAAAAAAAAAAAAAAGCATTAAAATCAACTGCAGTGGACCATAGAATAGTCTTCAGTGCACCTTCAAAAAATTAGCTTATTTATTTTATTCAGCAATACATATTATCCACTTTTTTAGGACCTAACAGAAATAAGGAAGGACCACGTTTACATTATATCAGCCCTGGTGGATAGGAGTGTTTCCAAGGTTTGTGTAGATAAAAAGAAAACATGTAGTTATTACATACGTGTGAATGTGCACACTTGAACAGTTTATACTTGACGTATCATAATGTTCCTTTTTTTATGTATATAATGAAAACAACCATGTAGAAATTATCTAAAACTTTTAAGGTATTTACACCCTCTTTAAAATTTTATTTTAACTACTCCTTTTTTTCTGCTGCTACAGAATTTGTCCTTCTACCAAGCGTCGTTACACGGCCTAGAGACGAGGAAACTACCCTTGGAGGTAAGGTTTAAGGAAAAATAGTTAAATAAAAGAATAAAAATATAAGAGCGCAATAAACAAAAGCATAACAAGTGAACGCAAAATAAATAGAGCAGTTTTCCATTTATATGTAACTGCCCATTAATGTACGATCGTATAACTGTATTTGATATTTTTTGTGTAGATTCTATTTCGCTATACCGTTACGATCGTTATCCCACCGAATTGCAACGTATATGTGTATATTTATATACATATATATATACATATATATATACATATAGTACATGTATTTATTTAATTTTTTTTTCCCCACGCTGCTAGCAATACGTCAAGAAAAAAAAAAGCAACGTGCTTAACGTAAACACAGTTATTGAAATATTAATAAGCTACTTAAAGGACAAAGATTGGCTGAAAGTTTTCGAAAAATGTATTCCACAAAAAAAGGTTATCTCTTTTTGTTATTAGTCCATATGTACAAATGAGGTTTTAAAAAAATAAATATAAAAAATAAGGTAGATAAAGATTATAGCAAACGGAAAAAAAGCGACTGATCATGCAAAAAAGGGTGAAAGATAAGTTAAACAAAAATAAAATAAACTACAGTAAAAATGGTAAAATCATTAAGAGCTTAGCAAAAGCAATTGAAAAATTGCACCCATGGGATTTATACACATACATATATACACATAGATATATGTATACATATATCTATGAGCATGCCGTGGCTAAAGTAGTACTTTTGCCGCATATTTATTTCAGTGTAACGTCATTTTGTATACCAACAAAAGAAAAAAAAAAAAATTATGCACAACGTTCTTCTGTTATTATTTTTTTTTTTTTCAACGAAAAGCACACCTACTTTTTTGTTATGATGATGTTGTGCAATAATATGAACAATGCAAAGGGGAATTCATAGTTATATCTTTTGAATATCTTGCAAATAATACATACATATATATATATATTCATCTTTTTGCTTATTTTATACATATTCTCCATTTTGGGTGTATGTGCATCAGAAAGGTGGTTTCTTAAGTGCAATTTAAAGTGCAATATGTTTTAAATATGCCACTTTTACTCTATTCTGATTTATCTTGCCAATTTTTGAATCATTTTGAACTGTTTTGAACTATTTTAACCATTTTGTTTTATTTTATTTCGCATTATTCTTTAATTTATCCATTTATTTATCCATTTATTTATCCATTTATTTATCCATTTATTTATCCATTTATTTATCCATTTATTTATCCATTTATTTATCCATTTATTTATCCATTTATTTATCCATTTATTTATCCATTTATTTATTCATTTATTTATTAATTTATTTATTAATTTATTTATTTACGTAACTGTTTATTATCTTTTTTTTCGTTTTGCACATTCAACTTATAATATTTTTATGTCTTTTTTAAAATTCTCTTTTCCAATCAAAAATTTTAAAAACAACAGTTACAGTCGAATGGGCAATCTTTTGTGTATCCTCCTCTGCCTGAATAAAATAAATAATTTTTTTTTTTTTTTTTGTTTTTTTATTTTATAAGTATTAAAAATAACGTTTAATCTGTTTTAAGGATTAAAATGTACAGGGAGCATGTTCGTACATATACATATATATATGTTATATATGCATATATGATACATATACATGTATGTATATGTTATATATGCATATATGATATATATACATGTATATATATGTTATATATGCATATATGATATATATACATGTATATATATGTATCATATATGCAGGCTCGCGTGGGGGCTCGTGTACAATCAGAAAAATACATGAGAAAACTATGCAAAGTACCCATCTTAAGCTCTTCCATTGAGTAAATGGGCAAACCATCAGGAGTACGTAGTCGTTCTATCGCCTTCTGTTTTAACACTTCTTTACTTTTTTCATTATTCTTTTTTATCCTGGTAACGTGCTTTTTTCCTTCTAAACTATTATTATTATTATTTTTTTTTTTTTTTTTTTTTTAATTTCCCCATCCTCTTTAACTTTCTTACAACTATTTTCTTTATCTTTAACATTTATGACGGTACTGAAGATACTCTCTATATTCGATTTGGCTTCTACCATATCTTTTTTACTCTTTTCATGGATTTTTTTTTTTTTTAATATTTTCCTTCTTTCCTTCCTCGATAAAGGTTTTTTCAAATTTTCGTTAACATCAACCATTTTTTTAAAGATGTAGTTTATTTTTATTTATATATAACTGTATGCAACGTATTTCCCAGTGCCACACTAACATACGGTACAGAATATATACGTCAAAGTAATATATTCATAATAATACTTAACATTAATAAACAGTATAATTGTTAAGAAATTTGTTTATTCCACTTATTTCTTTTTGCATTTTTCATTTTGCTTATTTTAATTGCTCATATATTTTTCCATTTATTACGCTCATATTTTTCTATTCATTTTGTTTATATATTTTTTTCCATCTGTTTTGCTTATATATGTTTCTATATATTTTGCCTTTTTTTTTTTTTTTTTTTTTTTATTCAATATATAGAGGCAGGCACGTTACATTATTTTAAGTGGTAATAAATTTTTTTTTTTTTTATTTCGTCGTTCCATTTTTTGCTTCGTCATTTTGTATAAATAATAAATTAGCATTTTTTTTATTATTGGTTTTTCTCTTTTCTTAATTATAAATAGTTAGCTTTTTTAAATTCATTCATATTAAAGAAAACGAAGTCAAAGAAGAATAATGATAAATGAAGCAAAAATATGATGATACAAATTAAAGTAAAAATGCAGGTAAAATAAAATAAAATAAAATACGTATGAAGGATAAATTCTGTGTAAAATAATGAAACACTCAAATTAAGGAGCATAAAAATTATAGAGACAAAATAGCATGATTAAACAATATTCTAAAATTTAAAAGGATGAAGAGGAAAATACAAAATATGCCATTTTATCATTGTGAACATGATTCAAATACTATCTTTTTCTTTTTTTTTTTCCCGCACAACTTTTTTAATACACATCGGTATTGGCGTTGCTGAACATGAAAAATTAGGAAAGGAATATAAACACAAATGTAATTATGGCCGCGTAAATATGAATTATAAATATATACATACGTATGTAAATATATATATATATATATACGCTATGGGTACATGGATATATGTATATACGCACACATATACGCGCATAGACCTAATTTCCCAAAGTAAATATTCATTTTAAGGGTTTAGGGGGGGGGAAAAAAAAAAAAAAAAAAAAAAAAAAAAAAGTTAAAAATTTAAAAAAACACAGAACTGATCAGAGTTACTTAGAACATTCATTCTTACTATAAACACGAAAAAATATATTTTTTCTAATTTTTTCTAATTTTTTCTAATTTTTTCTAATTTTTTTTTTTTTTTTTTACCCTTACCACTATAAAATTTTACCTTTTCTCATAAATTACCGTTTACACCATGCCACATATTAATTTTGCACTTTACAGATAAATAAATATAGAACAACATACCAAAATATTCATCTTTTTTAACACCTTTATCATTTTTAACGTTTCTCCAAAGCATCCTACATTTTAGTTATAACATGCAGGCAAAGAAAAACCTAATAACGCTTTACATTCAGATGCTGTGGCTACGTGAACACTCATATCTTTCAACCTTAACTGACTACCCTATTGTCATGTATTCCTCTGTAATAGTAAATCCCTAGCTACATAGTGAAGCAATACTGTTTTCTATTTGTTATTAACTTATTCGTCTGAATAATCTAATTTTTTTTTTTTAATTTAAACATATCTAAGCTATGATAATTGTGACAAATATTACAGATAATATGGTCATGGTCATCCTCCTCCTTCAACTACTTCGATTTCCCCCCCATCCTTTTTCACTTCCCCTTGTTTACTATCAACATTTTCATTTTTTTGTGCATTTTTCATTTCTCTTTCTTTATTCCATCTTTCTATTTTTTCTCTTCTTTCTGTACTGTTTTCACACCTCGCGTATTTATGACTCCTATCAACATCTTCATCATCATTACTATTACTCCTACTTTTATTTTTACGTTTCGATGAATGATGACCATCTCCATATTTATCCCTTTTGTGCTTTTCTCTACCACTTGCTCTATTCCTATAACTATCATGATATGCATCTTCCGAATCGTCTTTTGTTTTCCTCCTTTTTTTATATTCTGGGAATTTTTTATACATTCGTCTATATAATTTTCTTTTAACACTCCTAGGCACATGTTTGATGTGCATAAAATTACAATATCCTCCACGTCTACATTGCCCATCTACAAATTGCCTACATCTTGCTTCTCTAAAATCAGTTACAGGTGTATATTCAATTTGCAATGGTTTACCAGCATAAAACCTACCATTTAATTCCTTAACAGCCTTTTCTGCATAATCTTCATGAGTATATTTAATATATACATTACCAATAATATGATCACCTATATTATCACATACAACCATATCTTCAATTTCTCCATATTTCATTAATTCTTCAAAAACTTCTTCATAGAATTCTTCAAAATGATCAGCAGCTTTATCTAATACTTCATCATCAACCATTTGCCCTTCTGCAATTGCAACTGCCATAGGTGGATTATCATACATATGCCTTATAACTAACGTCTGAGCACTGTTTGGTTTGTAATGACTTCTACTACATTGATCTCCATGACGACACGCCCCTATTTTCCAAAAAAAAGGACAGTTAACCCTATCTTCCTCCGTTCCAATTATACGAGCCAGGTGTTCCGCCATGTTTATTTCTATTTGTGCTTTACTTATAATTTCGTATTGTAGCAGTTACTAATATAATTATAATAATAATAATAATAATAATAATAATAATAATAATAATTTACGATTATTGATAGTTTTATTTTTTTTTGCAATTATTGTTAATATGTTTATTTTTTATTATATTTTTATTTATTTTTTCTTTTTTGGCTAGTTAAAAAAAAAAAAAAAAAAAAAGCTAGTTACACTTGTGTTTATGCATTTCCTTTTCCAGTTTACATGTACAAATATAAAAAAATTTATTACATGTTCAAGCAAATTTTACCAAAATTGTGTAACGCGCAACTGTACAAGAACGGTTACACATAAACGAGAACAAGTACACTTGTGCACGTATGCATGTAGGTATATATGTATATGGTATGTATGTGTGCACGTAAGTATGTAAGTGTATATGTAAGTGAATATATATATATATATATATCCGTATAACTACGCGGGAACTGCGTATGTAGGCATATATCCCACACAATTTAATAATTTTAACTATTAAATATTAATAAACAATTACAAGTTCGGACAAGAATACAGTTACAGCCCTCGATATAACTTATTAAGTGAATATTGTGAATACTAATTTTTTAATTTATCATATATGCTCTGCTAAAAAAGAAAAAAGAGAACAAATTAATTTCAATGATTACACATGCACATACCTGTATGTGTGTATGTATGCACGTATGTAAGTATGCACTTACGTATATGTATATACCTATATATGCGTGTATATGTATGTTCGCTGAATTTTCCACCTCTTTTTTTTTTAAAAAGTAGCATACATTTTCAAGGCAAAAGAAATATTTCAAATTAAATGAAATCCATTTCACGCTCGAAAATGTACATATAAAATAGGTATATATATGTATACATGTATAGATAAATGAACAAGTTATATTCTACTAATTACGTAAAATGGAGTATATTAAAAACATGCTCATCTAACGAATAACATAAAGGCAAGAATGCGTAAACATGTTGTCATACATTTAATTAATTAGTTAAAAAGTTAATCTGCTACTATGCAAATATGCTAATCTGCTAATATGCTAATATGCTAATCTGCTAATATGCTAATCTGCTAATATGCTAATCTGCTAATATGCTAATCTGCTATTTTGATAATTTTATATTTTGTTAATTTCTTACTCCCCTGACTCGTTAATTTAAATTACAATTAACGTAACCGTGAAATATGCAATTTAGCTTTCTTCTCGCATGATTTACATTTTCCTTTATAACATAATTTTATAAAATAAGAATAATATTCCTAGTATGAACAAAAAAAAAAAAAAAAGGAAGAAAAAGAGGTAAGATGAAAAAAAAAATGCTGGTGCCTCTTCCTTTTAACCGTATATATAATGTTATTCATTGAAAAAAATAAATTTCATAGCATTATTTTGTAAACATTACACCAATGTCCATGTTAAATGTATGATAAAAATATATATTGATTTTCTTTTTTTTCTTTTTATGCAAATTTTTACATAATACGAATTTTACACATGCTTCGTACGTTTACATACGCGTATAACACATGTTTATGATGCTTGTATGCACGTATATATAAGTATTTATATTCATAAATGTATGCATATATTCCCATATATCTATGTAAATATAAATATATATATATATATATATATATATATATATATACGTACCTTTTTGTACATTATTTTTAAATTTGTATTCGCATTATGTTTAAAGGAAAAACAATTTCAAGATGAAATACATTGAAACGTTTGCAAGTATATGTAATATACATTTCTATAACAAATGCGTCAAATGAAATGTTTATTGTGAAACCTTTTTAATATTTACCTTATTATACATACTAATTTTGCGTTCTTTTTGTTCCCCTCTTTTTTTTTCTTTTTTTTTTTTTTTTGCTTTCTTTTTGTTCCACTACTTTTTTTTTTTTTTTTTTCATTTTTTCGTTGCATTTTATTAAAATTTACCATAAAATTAGAGCAATGACGCATATGTATCATTGAAAGCATTTGAGAAAATATTTAAACCTCTTCGTTTTTGCAGTCTACCCATTTTGTTATTTTTCAAAATATATGTACATGTACTCATAACGTGTATATATGTGCACGTGTGGGGAAAGAAAAACGTTGTTCCTCCTTTAGGTAGACCTCATCATTTCTTCTTAACCGTATTAACCGTATTTGAATAAAATTTACTATTTTGGCAAAATCTCCGTGGATTGTATATAATAACATAAAACGTTGACAAAATTTAAAAGAATATGTTTAATGAAGGTAGTAATAGTAGAAGAATTAACTTGAGTGGAAAAAAGCATGTTATACTGAATAAGGACTCGTTTATTGAAAAAGCTAAAAGGGAGAAAGAAATTTGTCTTACATTAACGAAAAGAAAAAATGCTTTTAAAATTATAAGTAATTATATTTGTTTTAAAAAATGTATTGAGAGTAGAAGAGAAGAAATAAATAATATTCTTCCTAAAAGAATAAATGATATAATATTATTAGAGAAAATAGTATCACCTGCTATTTATAGGAAAGCACTGAGGATATGTTTACATGAATTTTCAGTTCAGTCAACTTTTCTTTTTTCAAAAAAGGATTGTTATAAACATTACAAGGGTATGAAATTTGAAAATACGATATACCCACCAATAAAATGTTTACTCGATGTAATAAAGTTATATAACAAAATAGATCGTTTAGAGGAGGATGAAGATGGTAACATAACCAAGGATGGTACTGCTACTAGCAGTTTCGACGCAAAGGACAGTGGTGAAAGTATATTACGGAGTGATAACCAGATAAGCTGTACACAGGATAAAACAATTTTTCATGATCGTCCACATGTTGATAAGGAAAAATTAGGAAGCAGTATCGAAGTAGTAAAAAACAAATTTTATTACAGACACAAGAAAGAATTGAAAATATTGACAAATCATTTAGACATTTTGTTAGGAAATTATTATGTATATAATGTGAACATATATAGAGAATACCATGAAGGGGTAAGGAGGGAGGAGGAAGACTATTATAAGTCTAGTAGTGTAAATAGTAGTGGTAGAAGAGGCGTACAATTCGAAAAAAGTACGGACGAACTGAGCAGTAGTATGCTACACTTGTATTATTTGTATAATTTTATTTTGAATAATTTGTTCATTGAAGAGTTGGAGGTGAAAATAAGGCATTACGAGAATAACAGAAATGGGGAAAATTGCAAATATGACGAAAACTGCAAAAATTGCAATTACAAATTAGCCGCGTCGCTCAAGAAAATTAGTGATTACATAATTTTAACTATGAATGGACTGACTACCATCATAAAGAAAATACTTCAATCATATGGGGATAAAAACGTTGACATGCATTATGCATCATCAAAGTTAATAATGTATGTCTGTGATATGATATATGTATATTTTTATATATTAAAAATAAAGGGAAAAGATTTAAAGAGTGGTCAGGTAACAGAGCTGAAGCAGAAAATTAACGTGCTACTAAATTTTGTGCTTGTTCATGTGGGGCAAACGATGGGCCACACCAACGGAAGTGAATACGACAATAAAAAAGACAACAAAAGCGATAACAAAAGCGATAACAAAAGCGATAACAAAAGCGATAACAAAAGCGATAACAAAAGCGATAACAAAAGCGATAACAAAAGCAATAACAAAAGCGATAACAAAAACGATAACAAAAGCGATAACAAAAGCGATAACAAAAACGATAACAAAAGCGATAACAAAAACGATAACAAAAACGATAACAAAAACGATAACAAAAACAATAACGATAGTAATAGTAATTATAATAATAATTACTACCATGGAAGTTCTTTCCATGGTAGTTTCTTTCATCGCAGTTCTCGCCGTCGCAGTTGTGCTGGCAATAACTACCATCTTTTTATTTCTTTCTTTAAATATAATATTTTCGAATTATTCACAAGTACCGTCGATGTAAAGGATGAATTGAAACTACTGAAAAGGATACTACTAATAATAATTAACAATACCTACAAAGATGTGGATGCAATGAGAAAGTATGTGTACAACTGTGACAACAATACAATTAACTCTATTCATAACAAATCCTATATATATAATCAACATTCATTTGATTCATATCATATTTCTGGAATCAATTTATTTAAAAATCTACTATTATTTGCTCAGTGCAATAGGAAATTCTTAGACCATAATATTTTTGATTTACTTCTAGAGGCATATTTATTTTTGCCCCTTAAGTATCATCCGTATATTTACCAGGTCACTGTAATTGAAGGTAACAAAGAGAAATGGTTGGGATTAGCTGGAAATAATCTGATCAACGATTCTACAAAATTCAAGAATAATGTGAATGGAAATCAAAGGGGTAGAGAAGCGTCATTACTTGAGGAACCTTCACCAGAGCTGAAGGCGGAATGGGAAAGGCCGCAGGAGGAGGAACCGAATAAGTCGTTGCAATCGAGTCCGGGCGAAAATAAAAATACTTTTAGCACTTATCAAGCATATATGAAGAAATTACAAATGGGTTATTATTATAGCAAGGATATAATCGATTCGCTGCTGTACATATGCAGTAAGTGTGGTTTTATCAAATTAGACACCTTGCTTTTTGTTTTGCTTCCTTTTAGAAGCTTACATATAAATATATATAAAACATATAAAAATTACTACGACTATATTAAAAATGTGAGCAGCAGTGCTGAGGAGGTAATAAATGGAAAGTATGACAGTGTAAGCAGTAGAAAAAAGGAAGAACTACGCGGGTATCTTGGATCCAAGGGTAACCACGAGAAGGAGCGCATCATAAACAGGGCTGGAGGCCATGGTAATAGCCGCCATGGTAGTAGCTTCCACGATGGTAGCCTTCACGGCAGTAGCGGCCATAATACGAACCACCGTAGTAGCAGCAGTCATTATAAGCATGTTTTAAATTTTTCGAAGGGAGCGCAGGAGAAGGACCCCATTGGGGGAATGGCTTTGCAAAGAGTCCAGAGAAATTGCCTTTTTAGCTTAAACAACTTAGTAAGTGTAAAAGAAGAAAAGGAAAAAGGATATGATATGATAAACAATGACATATTATTGAGGGTGAAAAAAATATTGGTAATGCATCATATCCCTATTTATTTAATAAAAATAATATATCTCTTTTGGTTTTACACATGTAAATGCAACGATACCATGTTTTTTAAAAATTTGGTGTTTTTTCCATATTTTGACAATACAGCTTTATCTATTTATGTTTCTTCCTTTTGTTTTCTTTTTCATTATTATATTATAATTAATATGTACAATAAACTAATTGACATAAAGAGTTACAGACTTAGTAATCATTTTATGAAGCATGCATGTTTTAAAAAGGTATGCAGTCTCTTAGTGTTATCCTTGTGTGTTATTTTAAAGGTGTCAATAAATGCAATTAATTTTGAAATAATGTATAGATTATCAGATGAAGGAAGAAAAAGGATAGAGGAACTCATCGAAGGCATTGCGGATGAGGATATATATAATGATGAGGATGAGGAGTACGAAAAGGAGTTTAACAGAAAAGAGGAAGACGATGTACTATACGGGGGAGATGTAATACACGTGGAAGATATGGAAAAAATAAAAGGAAAAAAGGGACAAAATGAGGATATTTTCTATGGAGAGAAAAACCGGTTTAACGACACCCTCATATTGAATTTTCAAATATTGCATGTATCTTTGGGGGATGAAGAAAAGGTCGAAGATGATAAATGCAGATGTGGCAAAAGTTTTGTGAGAAAGGAGGTAGAAGAAGGGACAAGTAAAAATGAAGTTCAGACGGAGCATAAAAAAAAAAAAATTTATGAAAATTTTGGTAAAAATGTGGTACAAGAAGAGGTAAAGAATGAAGGTGTAGATTATACGAGAAGTCTAGGTGCCAACATTGTGTTAGGTAACGATGATGATGATTCGTTTGATATGTATGTTAGTAGTCTCCCCCAATGTGACTTGTTAAAAATACTGGAGTCGTTAGATAGATTAAGGAAGTATGAATGCACTTGCAATGAAAGGGATTGCTACTGTTATGTTAGTGGTAGTGATGGTGGTGATGACAGTGGCTATGGATGGGGAAGACTATGCACAGACTGCAGTATGAGGGAGTTCATACGGAGGAGTAGTAGAAACAGTAAATGCGTTAATTATGCGAATGATGGTATTAACAGCAGCATTGTAGGAAGCGGGTATGGCTGTGGTAGTATTAGCGGAAGTGGTAAGGGAAGCGCTTTGGGGTCTCAAGGGAGAAACGTTGAGGACTCGTCATACACGTCAACGATGATCACGTACTATCTGTACAAGAGTGATAGGAAGGGGCTGAGCTACATTTTGCCGCTGTTGTTGAAAAAGCTATACAAGATAAATAGCTATATAGATTTGTTTGAAGAAGATTTTTTCGTTATAAAGGAAACATTTAATTTATTAAAAAACCGCTTCAACATTTTAGGTGAGTGTAATAACTTAAATTACAATAGTAGTAGTTATAATGAAGAATCCCATTTATTTATAGAAAAGAATGATATATATTTAAATAATAATATAAAGCATGTGAATGTTTTGGCAAATTATTTATTGCGACATGCACCTTTTACCTTACCATTTAGTGATAGAATACTTTTATTTTATCATTTCCGTAATAAGAGTAAAGAGAATATAAGAGACGATCAACGTTTTAATTTTATAGAGGCAAAACATCATTTAATAAGACGAGGAAATATTATGGAAGATGCTTTTATAATACTACATAAACTCGATTCAACACAATTAAAACAAAATATTAGAATAGCTTTTATTGATAAAAATGGTAATGAAGAAACAGGAATAGATGGAGGTGGATTATTCAAAGAATTTATTATTTTATTATGTAGGGAAATATTTCATCCTAATTTTATTTTATTCCAAAATTTGCAAAAAAATAATACATTATTTCCAAAAACTTATGAACAGAACGACAACTTAACTTTGTATGAGTTTGCTGGTAGAGTAGTAGGCAAAGCTATATATGAAAGAATATTAATAGAAACCATTTTTAATAATGTCTTTTTAAATCTATTACTTTTTGACGATATTGATATAAATGATATATTCTTTATTGATGAAAATATCTTTAATAGTTTATTATATATTCAGAATACTAATAATGTCGAAAATTTATCTTTAACCTTTTGTACCTATGAGAAAAAAAGCCCTGATGTAGGTACTATAAAGCAGTATGAAGACATAAAGAATTTTTTCTATATTTTAAGCAAAAATGTTTTGAATAATACTTTTCCTAATAATACTTCTGGAATAGTTGGTACCTCTAGTACTAGCAGAAGTGATATGGAGCCCTTTTTTTTCCCACAAAGTGGACCTTATCCTCATGGGAACATAAACAATTTCTTCAGCATCATCGATAACTTAGATGCCCTCATAAATACTTTGGATAGGAATTTGTCCTCTATTTCAAGAAACGTTATGCAGATGGGTCGTTTGAGCAGGAATACCGATTTGAGCGACCATAGCAGTTTTGACAATTTTGGCAGTTTTAACGGTCCTAGGGGCCATAGTGCCATCCATAGAGTGGATATAACGAGAAATGACGTAAGTAGTAATGTACCTTTGTCTGTAGGTAGGGAAGACGAGAGGGTTTCATACAGCCAGTCCAGTCTGAACGGTAGAGTTGATCCTGTTTCGAGTGAAAATGTGGAAAACCAAAGTAGCGAAAACGAAAATACAAATGATCAATTTTTACAGAAGGAGGACTTTGAATGTATTGAACTAATTCCAAATGGTCGAAATATAATAGTGAATGATGAAAATAAAAAATTATATATAAAATTATATATTAATTATAAATATAATAAATTAATAAAGAAAAAAACGGAGTATTTTTTAAAAGGTTTATCACAATTAATACCAACGAAATGGCTTAAACTTTTTAATGCTCAAGAGTTGAAGACACTAATTTCTGGTAATGATAAATGTTTTGATGTAGATGATTTAAGAAAGAATGTTGTTTATGGTGGTGGGTACAGTGAGACTAGTAGAACAGTTATTAATTTATTTGAAATATTAAAAAGGTTTACACCAAAAGAGAAGAGTCTTTTTCTTATGTTTGTAACAAGTTGTTCAAGATCTCCTCTACTAGGTTTTCAAGAATTATATCCAAAATTTTGTATTTACAGAGTAGTAGATTATACTAGACTACCCACTGCATCAACATGTGTCAATTTGTTGAAACTGCCTGATTATTCATCATGCGAAGTTTTGTATAAAAATTTGGTAACGGCAATAAATGGTACGCAGGGCTTTGACTTGAGCTAACACATTGCCAGCTCCCTTTTCGAAGATACGCATGGACATATATGCGTATGGGTATGTGTATGTTTGTGTGTAGATCTGGTTCGTATTGACGCAGAATAGTCATATTTTTAAAAACACCGTCAAAACTGTATTTTATTTTGTTTAATTATTTTTTTCATTTTTTTCGGTTATCTGGGTACCCTTGCACCGCTTCTTACGTTTTTGATTTGCGAAATGTTGTTGCACCGTTTCTCTTAAGAGCTTGGTTTAAATAGCTGGCATTGCAAGATTATATACAGGGGACTATGAACAGATCTACGAACATTCAAACAAATACATAAACACGTGTACCTTATCGATTCATTAATATTTCTGGATTGCATTTAATTAGTACGCTCTCCAATATGTAGTTTTTTTTTTTTTTTTTGTCTACGCCTCAGCATTAGTGTAAAAAGGAGTGCACATATACCCATGCGTATGTGGACATATGCTTACACATATATATATATATATATGCTCTTATGGGGAATGGATTTTATTATATTATTTTTTTTTTTTTGTTTATTTCAATGATTCAGGCATATATATCTATATTTATTCATGTCGCATGTTTTGTTCCATAGCATATTGTGCTAATTTACTTTTTTTTTTTTTTTTTTCTAAATTTTAAAATGAATTAAAGAAGTATAAAAGTAAAAAGTATAATTTAAACGCAGTTTAAGCACTATATAAACATGCAATAACCCCACGGTTCCCACAAAAATGAGTTTTACCTATGAGTGTAGCATAGGTGTAGTTATGCACAATTGCACGTGAGGTATTTTCCCAAAAGTACATCGTACTTTGAAGAGGATTTTTAAAATAAAGCATTCTTATATACACAAATAGTAAAATATTTTAGAACAATAAATGATCTGTTACAGACGTAAATCTTTTTTTTGAATGTAAATATAACGAAAACGAAATGAGTAGTTGTACGGCTGCTGTATGTAAGGTTCATAGCGACGTACGTGCATCATGCGCACGTTTTTATGGGGAAATTTACGCAGACTTTTTTGTTTATGTGGAAAGTATATGTGTATAGAAGTATTAATACATATATGTATGTATTCACACGTATGTACATGTATATACAAGTGTGCACATTTATTTATATGTAGACATATGTATGTGTATATTTTATACATAACATATATATCCATAGCAAATCATAGCAAATATAAAATTATTTGCATCTCTCTATACTGCTTGCTTAATATTGCACACTCGCCATTACAAATACATTCCTTTCTATTTGATGTCATATTTTAAAACCCACAATATGAATAATACAAGATTATTATTGTACATTATAAATAACATGTAAAAAATTAACGAATTTTCTTGAATATGTGTTTTGTTCGTAAATTATTTTAACGCTGTAATATGCACACAAAAAGCTATACGTTGGAATTTTTTTTTTTTTTTTGGCATATTATTTGGTTAAAAAAAAAAAAAAAAAAAAAAGTTGTTCACTTGGGCATCTATTAATACCTATTTCGCTTCACATTTTACAGTTTACAATTTTCAATTTACATTATACAGTTTACATTTTTCAAATTTACGTTTTGCAGTTTACATTTTTCAAACTTATGTTTTGCAGTTTACATTTTTCAAACTTATGTTTTGCAATTTACATTTTTCAAACTTACGTTTTGCAGTATACATTTCGCGTTTATTTTATTTTAATTTTTTTTTTTTTCGCTTTTTTTGGTTTCCTCGTAAACTCTCCTTTTAATAAGAATAATTGTAAATTTTAATATTTACCCAGTGATGTTTTGACAATTTGGGCTTTGTTGAGAATGCGCTCTCATGGCAAATGACTACCGCATGGGAAGGTAAAATAAAACGCACGCTTGTTTTACCTGTTCTCTTCTTAAGTAATACGCGTACAGATGCATATTATGCGTGTATTTTATGCTTTGTTCGAATGTATTTTATTTTTTAATCTATTATATTACCGCTTTTTTTTTTTTCTTTTTTTTTTTTTTTTTTCCCCCATTTTTCACTTTTCGATCCACCATCCCCCTTGTATAGCACACTCGGAAAATATATGACGCATAGAATAAATTTGTCCAAAACGATGTGGCAATTAGTTTTTCGTTAAAAGTGTTTTCATTTTCTTTTCATATAAGAATAAGTTTGATAAATTGTCCTAGTCCTTAGTCTAGTATAGCACTAGAGAGGAAAGCCAGCCGACTGTGCGTTTATTCGAACACTCGAAGAAGTACAGCGTAAGTTGCTCTTACGTAACAGACACAGTGGTAGCCACGCTCACGTAAGAATAACAGCTGAAGCTGCTCACACGTAGCAATAACAGCTGAAGCTGCTCACACGTAGCAATAACAGCTGAAGCTGCTCACACGTAGCAATAACAGCTGAAACTGCTCACACGTAGCAGTAACATCTGAAGCTGCTCAAACGTAGCAATAACAGCTGAAGCTGCTATTACCTCCATCGGAAGTACCATACATATGCAGTTATATGCAGTCTAGGGAGCATGGTAGTTTCCCAGCTGTACATCCTATCCCCCAGAGGGGATACAATTATCAGTCGTGACTTCAGAGGGGATATATCGAAAGGTAGTGCTGAGTTATTTTTTAGAAATGTAAAATTGCACAAAGGGGATGCTCCACCTTTGTTTTATTTGAATGGAATAAATTTCATCTATTTAAAAAGTAATAGTCTTTATTTCGTTTTAACATCTTTATTTAATGTATCACCAAGTTACTTAGTCGAACTACTAAATAGATTATTAAAAGTATTTAAAGATTTTTGTGGTCAAATTAATGAAGAAATAATTAGAGCAAATTTTATATTAATATATGAAATAATAGATGAAGTAATAGATTATGGATATATTCAAAATAGTAATACAGAATATATAAGAAATTTAATACATAATGAAATAGCCGCTAGCAGTAGAAGTAGCAATAATAATAATATGAATAAGAAATTTGCTCATTTATCCAACTTTTCAATTAAACATTCAAATACTTTACCATCTAATGCTTCTCAAAAACCTATTCAAATAAATGATAAAAAAAATGAAATTTTTATTGATATTGTGGAAAAGATTAATTTAATTATGAATAGTAAAGGTGAAATTATTTACTCTTATGTGGATGGAGTAATACAGATAAAGTCCTATTTACTTGGAAATCCATATATAAAAATTGCTTTAAATGATGACTTGTACATAAAAAATATTCATAATGACAATTCTAATAATATTATTATTGATGACTGTAATTTTAATCATTTAGTTAATTTATCCCAATTTGAAAGGGAAAAGATACTCTCTTTGTACCAACCAGATGGGGAATGCGTTCTTATGAACTACAGGATTAACAACAACTTCAAGGCCCCCTTTCGAGTCTTTGCCAGCCTTGTCTACAATCCCACACACACGGTAATCATTGCAAGAGAGATAGGATACCCGTTCTCTTTTCATGTGTACACACATACATGCGTACTTACGGATGCTTCGTAACGGCGTGCAAACGATGTATCACTTCTGTGTTTACTTATACGTTACTGATTCTTTGCGTATGTGTAAACACTGTTTGTTCAGCTCCTTTCTACTAATTCCCATACACTCCTTGCTAACCGCTTCTCAGGTAGAGCTCTGCATTCGAATAAGGCTTGACATCCCAGCTCAGTACACGTGCACAAACGTGTTTGTTAACTGTAACCTGTGCAAACACATAAGTAACGTGCACCTGGATCTGAACTCCAACTCGGACCTGTTTTCCGCTCACTACATATCAAACGAACACAAACTTCTATGGACAATAAAGAAGTTCAAGGTAAAATTTTTTTTTTTTTTTTTTTGCATGTGTATTGAGCTAGATAAAGCAGTACACGGGTACAAGTGCATAATTAAAGGAGGTTTCCTTATTACAAATCGGTATATTAGTTCATTGTCTTTTTTTTTTTTTTTTTTTGAGTTTATATGTTTTTGTATATTTTTTGGTTATTGTACATTTTATTTACACTTTTTTTTTTTCTTTTTTCCCGTATCTGTAGGGGGAAAACGAGTATAGTATACGATCGAAAATAACATTGAACACAAATTATGTTTACTCTAGACGTGATTTCGGACCCATATATATTCTTTTTGAAATTCCCATGTTCAATTTATCAAAACTAAGAATAAAATATTTACGTATCATTGAAAATTATAAGTCGTGTAATACACACAGGTGGGTTCGCTACATCACTCAGTCGTCTTCATACGTGTATAGATTGAATTGAAGGAAAAAAAAAAATAAATAACAAGATATGATCATCTCAGCCAAGTTACTACATTGGTAAGAAGTTTTATCAGTGGTTATAAATGGGGGAGATGGAGGGGGATGTTTTTCCACTTGAAGAAAGTTAGTAGATCCCTATGAATGACCACTTATGTATAATTATAAAGGTATGAACATGTATATGTGTACGAACGTTTGTGTGTTATCAGAAGAAGGAAAAAAAATTGCTCACATTAATTTTTCTGCAAAGTAGCAATATTTTTTAGGAAGCTGTGGAGGCATAAAATATACTTCATATGGTGGCTGCACATTTACGGTTCTTTTTGAAATGATAGCTGTTTCTTTTTCATTTACACTCGTACGAATGAATAATGGCATGTACGTGTAAACATGCATTGACATGCATGATGTGCATAAATGATTAAGTGAAGAAATGCGTACATTTGCGCGTATGTACGTGCTTGAATATCATGCAGGATGATCCAAGCTTCGCACCCTCGTGCGCTTTATATAGCGTTACCATTTTTGCCATTATACCTTTATTTTTATATTTTTACAATCGTCAACTTATGCACTCTTGCAGTTGTCCATTCTTTTATTTTTTTAGCTTTTTAACCCATTTTCCTGTGGTAATTGGCCATTATCATGGCTTGTAAAATTATATGAAAAATTTTTATGCAAATATTCACAAGGATATATAATATATGTACATATAAGCTCAGTTCACAAATAAGAGCCAAACATAAATTGGCTAACAAAATTGCTTATGCACGTACACACATATTTGCAAGAACGTATTTAATTTTTATGTAATAACGAACGCATGCAAATACGCGCCTCTGCAAACGGGGCAAAAAAACAAAAACAGGGATGTCGGTTCTCAACGGTGCTGATAAGAGGGGACACAAATGTTTATGTTAACAATTTTAGGAAAAGAATTTTAAAAATATTAAAAAAATGAAAAATTAAAAAAATTTAAAATATAAATATACCGTAACAACAATCACAACTACAGCAGTAGCAGTAATCATACTACCAATAAAGGCCTAAATTTTTTTTTTTTTTTTTTAAACCACCGGACTTCCCATCTTTCTGATACGCGCAAGCCTAATACCCTCGTATCCTCAAGTTAAGCCTACATACATATATATGAGGTCTATACAAAAGGCATTTTTATATGCGACAAATATTTCCTATGTATTTTTATAAATCCTGTTCTCGTTTCCGTCTAAGTTAGTTTGCTTATGTTTAAATCGAAATAACATTAATCATTGCACTCTTGTGTGTAATTGCTAAGTAGTGAGATGAAGGCATTCCTTTATATAGTGAATACGTTGTTACGATTGGAGATATACGATAAACTGTTCAACGTTATGGTAGGCTTCTCACTTCAACACATCACTTCTAGTATTTTCTGTGTGTAATGATATGCTTTTCCCATTCTGTTCCCCTTTTTTACTCCTCTTTTTGTTTTACAAACGTATGTATAACTATGTCCTGTATAAGTAGAAAAAACACCGATAAGATATGCATTCTAGACGCTTAACCATCATGTACACATATATTTTTCTTATATCATATTGTAGATATGTTCAAAACCTTGTAATCTTTTTTAGTACCATCTGGGGATGCACTTTTCCCCTTGCCCGCTTTTTCATCATCCCTTCTTCTTTTTGTACCTCCTGCTTCTTTAACATGTTCAGCTCGTTCATCTTGCTCGTCTCGTTCCTCTCTTTCTGCCCGATCGACTTCCCCTCCTTCTTCTTCTTTTCCTTTTTCACTTATCCCATTCGACTTTGCTAGTACAGATTTGTTACTGACCGCCCCCCTTCCCTTGTCATCACTGCTCTTTTTGGTAACACCAGGTCCGTCTTGATCGCTTTTATTACAACACCTGTCCAAAGAGGATAACGTCAACTGGTCACTACCATCTCTATTCCCACCTGAACTCTGAGAGGTCTCACTCTGAGAGGTCTCACTCTGAGAGGTCTCACTCTGAGTATCCTCACTACTGGGTATAAGTTTGTACGGATTTGCCTTGACAAACTTTTCGTAATTAGACTTTATAGGGTAAGGACGTTCACCTACACATTTTTGAATATCCTGGTAAGATATAGTTTCCTTCTGATATAACAAATTAGCCAAGTTATGTACATGTTTTTCATTTTTCAAAAGTATTGTTTTTACTCTATTATACTGCGACTCAATTAATGTACGCACTTCGTTATCTATTTGATGTGCTAAACATTCTGAATGAGGTCTATACAAATTATACTCACTAGTAGAATTAGGTTGAAAAGAAACTAATCCTATTTCTTTGTTCATTCCATACTGAGATACGTATGAATAACATAACTGTGTTACTTTATTTAAATCATCAATTGCTCCTGTCGTAATTTTTCCAATAAATAATTCTTCAGATGCTCTTCCTCCTAATATTACTGCAATTTTATCTAATATCTGTTCTTTCGAAAATAGCATTATTTCTTCACTCAGGTGTTGTGAGTATCCTAGTGCACCATTATTCCTAGGTATTATTGACACTTTTAAAACTGGGTCGGCAAATTCTAGAAACCATCCAATAAGTGCATGCCCAGTTTCATGATATGAAATAATTTTCTTTTCATATGGTGAAATAAGGGATGAAGATTTAGGTAAACCACCTATAACTCTTTCAATTGCTAACTCAAAATCTTTTACCTGTACTCCTATCATGTTCGATCTTCTAGCACATTGAATAGCTCCTTCATTAACGACATTTGCTATATCAGCTCCAACAAAACCAGGTGTTAAAGATGCTAATATGTAACTAATATTTTTTATATCTAACGTTTCGTGTAATTTTAAATTCTTTAAATGCACTTGAAATATTTCCGACCTTTCATCTATATCTGGTTTACTAATATTTACAATACGATCAAATCTACCTGGTCTAGTTATAGCTGGATCTAATATATCTACTCTATTAGTACCAGCTAAAATGACAACTTTATCATTAGATGTATGAAAACCATCCATTTCGACTAACATTTGGTTTAATGTATTTTCTCTCTCATCATTTCCACCTCCCGCAAATCCTCCTTTTGATCTTTTTCTTCCTACTGCATCTATTTCATCAATAAAAATTATAGATGGAGCATGTTTTCTTGCTTGAGCAAATAATTCTCTTACTCTTGATGGTCCAATACCTACAAACACTTCGATAAAATCACTTCCACTAATATTAAAGAAAGGAACATTAGCTTCTCCTGCAACTGCTTTAGCTAGTAATGTTTTCCCTGTTCCTGGTGCACCACATAATAGTGCACCCTTTGGTATTTTTGCTCCAAGTATTTCGTATTTAGATGGATTTTTTAAAAAGTCTACAAATTCCATTATTTCTTCTTTTGCTTGTTTCATACCTGCTACACTTGAAAATTTAACATCCGTTTTATAATTATTTTTATTTATTGGAGTTATTTTACTAAATTTAAATAGTCTATCCATACCACTATTAGATACATTTTTTAAAGTGATTTTTTGAAATATAAAAATTAATAATAAAAAAAAAAGAATACTAGGTATATAACTCTTCACCTCATTTAATAAATTCGTTTCATTCATATATTGAACTTCAATTAATTCTTCTCTTTTTATATTCATTTGTTTCTGCATCTCTTCTACTTTTCTTTCAAATGAATCACTATTACCTATACGAAATGAAATATATTTCAAATGATACTTTGTAACCCCATGACTATTTAAATAAGCCTTCACATAATCTTTATTTATTAACTTTATCTTTTCTATATATCCCTTTGCCAAATAATTGTAAAAAAAATCGTTCTGACTCACCTCGTTATATAAACTATTCGAGTCTACAAACAGTAGAAAAAGTAATAATAATAAAAAAAAGACATAAAAAAAGTAATTGTCAAACTTTTTATGTTTATCTTCCTCAGGTTTAAACGAATTTGGTGAAGCATTCTTCTTTTCGAATCGTTCAAATCCTTTGGGTGCTTTTGAAAAGTATATCTTTCTCAAAAATGAAAAAAAGGGTATTCTATCATATATAACTTTACTACTATTACAAAATGGCATACTTCTTTTTATCAGCCAAGGGCTCTTATTTATCCTTTCTCTACACATGTGTACTAGTATATTCAGCATATATCTTACTGCAAAAATCTTATCTTTAAAACATACATAATCACTGCGCCGCATATAATTATGTGCATCATTCGAAGTGCTACTACACGAACTATTATATCTTCTACCATTTGCCGTGTTGTACCAAGTGCTACTCCAAATGGACTTAGCATGCTTTTCATACTTTCCAAAATTATACTTATTTAAAAAATATAAACTCATATGATTCATTTTTGCATATTTTAAAAAAATATTAAAAAGCAATTCTTTATTATCCCCACCGGTGTTGTTCCTACTACCAGTAGTACACCATTTTTTCTGAAGTAGACTTACCAATGAATATAAGGAAAAATTGTTTTGAATATTCTTCTCATTGCTTATAGCTACTCCGCTAAATTCTTTTTCTATACCTTTATTAAAATTTTTTATACATATCAAAGAGCTGTGGAATCTTTTTTTCCCTACCCCTTCTTCATGTTGCATTATACTCTTTAATCTTTCTATTCCTCCCCAATATTTACCACTGTTGTATGGCCTTTTTTCATTGTATAAGACCCTCCTACCCCTTCGCAGGACATACATCTTGAGCATTTTGCTCCACGTTGTTTAGTTCTACTTTGGTTTGTTTTCTCTTCTTTTTTCTTTTTTCTTTTTTTTTTTTTTTTTTTTTTTTAACTTTACTAATTCCACGATATTGTATGTATCTTTTTCAATGAAATTACATAAAATACCGGCAAATTTTGTCATCATAAATATGTAGGTTGGTTAACATGTGCAGCAGCTGATATGAGACAAGGTTACCCCTTGGAGTCTAAAGCGCAAAATAATTATTTATAAATACACAAGTTCACGCTATAAGATCCTCTCCACTTATTCTCCTATCTACTATTCAACACATTCCCATTATATTCGTTCATGCATGTAAAAAAGTTGTGTACGTACACCCTTCAGTGAGAATGCTTTGCATACCTAGGTTGTCAATACGTACGAACAGGCAAGTATGTAAACATGCATACTTAACTAAATACATACATAACTAAATACATGCATAACTAAATACATGCATAACTAAATACATTCATAACTAAATACATGCATATCTAAATACATGCATATCTAAATACATATATAACTAAATACATGCATAACTAATTACATGCATAACTAAATACATGCATATCTAAATACATGCGTATCTAAATACATGCGTATCTAAATACATATATAACTAAATACATGCATATCTAAATACATATATAACTAAATACATGCATATCTACAAATGTATTTACATCCATGTATATATATGCATGTTATAATTGACCATCGACATATTAAACGAAGAGAAAAGTCTATCACAAAATAATGTACGAGCATAGCTAACAAAGATATGCAACTCCAAATTGTTGTCAGATTTGTTGTTACAGAAAAATTTAACCACGTTCTCTTAACATTACTATGCATAATTTTGTTTTTTCCCAGTACTCCTAAACGTATTAGAGCTGTATATGTATACACTTCTATGCGCATACATGGGTACATATACTGGAACAAACACAGGTACATGCAAAGGTACATACATAGGTATACATGTACTTATATATATATCACGTACACGTAGTTACGTATTCATACGTTCATCGCTTGAGAGCTAACCCTCTTCAATATAAAACACAACGCATTAAATGTCGAGCAGATGACTACATAAATCTCCTTAAAACAAATTCAAAAAAAAGGTACATATATATGTATATACATATGTATATGTTACGGGGAAATATATAAATATTTCAAATGAAGTAGGATAAATAATATGCCATAAATAAAATAGCACAAATGAAGTTGAAATAAATTAAAAAAAAAATATAATTTTTACATAACATTCTCCTAACAGCATTAATGAAGTACTCTCGGGGAGGGGGACAAACAGCTTCGTATTCTTTGGACTGCTCAAAATAGGAATATAAATGTATACACAAATATATATATATATTTAAATATATTTATATATATATGCTGCATGCTAAAATTTTTGTAAAATCGCTTTTTTTTTCTTTTTTTTTTTTGTTAAATGATCAGAAAAAAAAAAAAAAGCAAGTGCAAGTGTTGAACATGACCATATGCAATATATGCGGGTTTATTCTTTTTTTTTCTTTTTTGCGAATGTAAGTACCCGCGTTTGTACATATACACAAGCATATATTTGCTCTTCCCTGCTAATCATCTTTCTTATTCTGCAGTAACGTTACGTTTTCTTTTAAAAATAAAAAAAAAGGACTCGTAAAAGAAAAAGAAATTTGTACGCTTCATTGTATCACTTCTTACTTAAGACCTATGTATATAATATACATTTAAAAAATAAAAGATTTGTACTATTATTTGTTACAAGCATTTCAAAGTCCATTCGCTTTGCCCTATGATTGCCCTATGAGATAGTACATCCATACTAAGACGCGCTACTCATGTATACGTACAAACATATGTAGGTAGGTTTATACGTACTCGTATATATATATATGTGTATGTAGGTATATGTGTATATAGGTATATGTGTATATAGGTATATGTGTATGTAGGTAAATTTGTATATAGGTATATATGTATATAGGTATATTTGTATATAGGTATATATGTATATAGGTATATTTGTATATAGGTATATATGTATATAGGTATATGTGTATATAGGTATATGTGTATGTAGGTGTATTTGTATATAGGTATATTTGTATATAGGTATATATGTATATAGGTATATATGTATATAGGTATATATGTATATATACGTACATATTGTAAGTGGAACTAACTTCCACACAAATCATGCCCTTGTTCAATAATTTTTTTAGTTTTTTATTTTGCCCTTCACTAGTATAAATTGCTATTTCTTTTTTTTCATTTTTTTCTTTTTTTTTTTCCATCCCGTTTTTTCGCAATTCCCATTATCGTAATTCTGCTCATGATATTACGTTTGAAACAAAAATTTTTGATGAATTTTTTGGTTTATGCTTTTTAAAATCGTAAAGCATAGAAATAGCAAAATATATTAGATAATGTAGACAAAAGGTGTATAATTTCCTCATGTCAAGATAATTGTCGAATTACATAATTCCATTCAGTTTCTCAACAGAGTGTATACATGCCCGTTGTAAGTACCTTTGTTTACATGCACATATATGTACATGTGCATGTAATAAAGCACAAGCTGATCTCATCAGAGGCAAATGCATAAGCTTCACATGTAAGATACAAAAAGATATTGAATTTAAAAGAACATATAACGTTTAGCTATATCTTAATATAATTTCATTCATGCCAATATTTTAAAGGACAAAGTAGACCATGCACTTAATCCTTTTAATAGGGAAAAATAAAGGTAAATTTGAAAATTGAGTTGTATCGGAAGAGGTGTATTATGTGTGCATATGCATATATATATATATATATATGCACTCGTTACACCATTTTTAAATAATTAAAATCTGCTATGTAGAAACACCGGTTCTCGTACTTTTTGTATTTACTGATCCAAAATGGACCTTGCAGTTTCCCTTCAGCGAAAGGGACAGATTAGAGAAACAAATATCAAAAAGTCAGGTAAACAAATAAAATGTAAAAAAATAGAGGGGGAGGAATGAAAAAGGAAAAGAAATCATAAATAAAAATAAAACAATGAGAACGAAAAAGAACTAAAAAGATAATAATAACAGGTACGTTTAACGACATACGTCTTATTTAATTCGCGGAAGAAGAAATAAAAGGTGTTCTCTTCACGTAAAATAAGAAATGTTGCAATTGTTCTTTTTTTTTTTTTTTTTGTATTTGTTTTTGTTTTATTTTTCGTACAATTTTCAAACATGTGAGTAGACGCTAATATATTAACAAAATGGTAAAAACCCGCTAACAGTTACTATCACACTAAATTTTTTTTCCTTAACCATTTTTGCTTTGTTTCTCCGCTTTTTCTTTATCTACTAAATTTCATTTGGACTGGAAGTTATGGGAAAAGAAAAAAAAAAATAAAATAAAATAAAATAAAAAAAAAAAAAAAAAAAAATAATAAAATAAAATAAAAAAAATAAATGTTAAATGTTATGTACTATAAAAAAAGATAATTTGCCCGTACATGTTTTCTTCTTAACTACTATCAAGAAGAGAACATGTTTACTTTTTCTTAATAGAAGAATTCCATTTCTTTTTTCTTTTACCATTTTTTATATGTGTGAAAAATGTAATTTTTTTTTTTTTTTTTTTTTTTTTTATTCTTGGAGTTTTTTTGTTTAATTATATGAACGTCAAATGAGAATCCAACTGAGGGGAAGAGTATACACATGCCCGTGTATATATATCATCACAGTGTACATATGTGTATATATATAAATTTGTATGTATATAAGAATATGTGTACGTGTATACGCGAGTACTATGGGTTATGGTCATTGAAGTGTGAGAACTATTCTGTGGGCAAAAATATCTTTCCCTTATAACGATTACATTTCTAATTGAATTATTATTATTTTATTTTATTATATTTTTTTTTTTTTTTATCTTTTTATTATCTGTAATGTTATTAGGATTATATAAGGAAACAAAAAAGAATAGATAATTTTTTTTTTTTTTTTTTTTAACCATGCAAACAACTTAAAAGGTGAGAAAAAAAGAAAAAAATTAAATTATACATAAACATGAACACGAAATGAACATAAACATAAGCATAAAACGTAACATGTAACTAGTAACATGAAAAATATAACAAATAAAATCTTACATGTACAATGTAACATGTATATTGTAACATGTATATTGTAACACGTATATTGTAACACGTATATTGTAACATGTACAATGTAACATGTATATTGTAACACGTATATTGTAAGATGTATACTGTAACACGTATATTGTAACATGTGAAACGTGAAAGATTGTTATAACGCCCCCCTTTCATAAATTTTCTTTTTTTTTTTTTTTACTCTTAACTTCTTAACGATTTTATTTTTAAAAAAATATATCATTTGAGAATGCGAAGAAGTTCATGATTTTATACAGGTTGTTAAACAATTCCTCTGTTTTTGCTACACACGAAAAATAAAAGTGAAAAGGGGATAAAATAAATACAACTTTTTTTTTTTTTTTTTTGCCTATTTGCTTTCTCTTTTATCCCTTCATCTCGTTGTTGTCCAAAATATGAACATGCTCATGTTCAACTGTACGAGTGACCCAAAAAGCGTTTTCAAGATGCCTTAATTTTTTTTTTTTTTGTTTCATGCCATCGTGTGTATGTATATATATATATATATATATATATATATATATATATATATATATGTATATGTATGTATGTGTATATGTCTGTTTGAATAATTGTATGTGTAATTATACGTGTGTATGTATAAAAGTATATGTAAATGTATGTACTTTTTATGGGTATATGCATTTTTCTTAAGAATTAACATCATGGACGTTTCATTTTTCTCATATAAATAAAAATCATCAGTTATGCACGCCCAAAATATTCCATCAAAAAATACTTATCTTACATTTACTACATATACACACACACACACACACACACACACACACATACACACACAATGTATTACTTATATTTCGCCCCCATTACATCCATTTCACTATTCAGTCAAACGTAAGGGTACATACACACGCCTTTTCACCGCTTTATGGGCAAATGAGTAATTACTACTTAGGTAAAGCAGTAGTGAAGTAATTAGGCAGTTAAGAAGCGGTACAGTGAGAAGGAAGCTACCAAGTATTCAAATCGCTAACTAATTCTACGGTTTTTCAAAGGCAAAAAATGCAAATACCTGTACGTGCAAGCTCATTTTTTGAAAATCATTAAGATATCCAAATATTAGCAAGGAGGAAAAGCGTCCCGAATTTTTCTTCATGGGTGTTTATCCGCTCGAACATGCGTACACATATATAGGTACCTGTATATATGTACATATATATACGTATATATATATACATATATATATATATATTTATTTATTTATTTACATATGCATATGTAGAACGAATAGTACACACCCAAACGAGCAGACCTCCAAGTACATTGACACACATACATGAACCACTGTGCAAGTCTGCATACAACAGCTTGCAGGAAGTCTTAGAATGATGGAAAAAAAAAAGTCAACAACACATAAAAGTTATGTGAAGAGCAAAAGGAATAACCATGATATGCCTATATACATATCAAAGAGTAACTTAATCGATACTAATACAAATACCAGTAGTGAAGTTGAGCAGTACTCATTAGATATGATTAATATGAACAATATGATGATGAACAGAAACAATATAATGTGTAATGACAGAAATTATATAAATAATAATCAAAATTTTGGGAATGGTATAATATATGTGAATGATAAACAATATGAAAGAATATTAAAAAGAAGGATGCGTAAAATAAAACAAGATATTGAAAAAAACAGGAAAGTTAGAGTATATATTGCTATTCAGAAAAAAAATAATTCTTCCATAAGCAGTTTTAGCAATAATAATATGCATGATAATATGCATGATGGTATGCATGATGGTATGCATGATAATATGCATGATGGTATGCATGATGGTATGCATGATGGTGTGCATGATAATATGCATGATGGTATGCATGAGAATATGCATGATAATATGCATGAGGTTATGCATGCGCATTTAAACAGTAACTTCAACACATCTTTATATAATTATGATTTAAATTCTAATGATTCGTTAATGAAAGTAATTGATAACCATACTAGTACTTGCACGCATACCCATAAGAATAGTAGTCAAAATAATAGTAGTAGTAATCTTAATAATAGTAGTAGTAATCATAATAATAGTAGTAGTAATCATCATAATAACAATAGCAACAGTAATAGTAATCATAATAATAGCAACCATAATAATAGCAGTAGTAGTAATAATAATAACAACTACATGGATCTGTATGAAAATATGAAATCTATATTTGCCATGAAAACTAATAAACGTTACAATAATGGTAACAGCATATATTTAAATAACTACAACAGTAGACTTCCTGCCAATATAAATTCAGAGGATGATTATAAAAAGTATATAAATATGTGTGATATGAGTGGTATGGACGATGTAAGCGGTATGGACAACATAAACGGAATGAACAACGTAAACCGAATGAACAACATAAACGGAATGAACAACATAAACGGAATGAACAACATAAACGGAATGAACAACATAAACGGAATGAACAACATAAACGGAATGAACAACATAAACGGAATGAACAACTTAAATGGCGTGAACAATTTTGTGGAGAACTACAGCGATATGAAAAGTGTGCATCAAATTCCTAATATGTCCAATTTCCCTAATTTGGTTTGTGCGAATAATATGAAGCACGGGGTTCATATGGACGATATTGAAAATATGGATGATGTGGAAAACATGCACAACATGCACAATATGCACAACATGAACAATATGAACAATATAGAAAATATGAACAGGGCAAAAAATATGAACGGTGCAGAAATGATGAACGGGTCAGAAATGATGAACGGGTCAGAAATGATGAACGGGTCAGAAGTTATGATCGGTTCAGAAATTATGAACAGTGCAGAAAATATGAACAATACAGAAAGCATGAACAATATGGAAAATATGAACAACTTAAACAATTTTTCTAATGATATGAGTGGCAATTTTTCATAGAGTTAATACAATGACTATCATTTATTTTTACCCCTATGTAGAACATGCTCAGTAACATTTGGCATCTAAAACAATGTTATATAGATCATACATTTCACACTCGGATTTTTTTTTTTTTTTTTGTAGTCAAGAAAAAGACTTAAGAAGTGAGAAAAAAAAAAAATAAAATAAAAAGATAAAAAGGATAAGACATATAAAGAAGATAAAAAATAAGGAAAATAAATACATAATAATAAAAAAAAAAAAAAAAAATTAACTACCATTATATGCATATATAACACAACTGTTACATTTTTTTTTTTTTTTTATTCTTAAGTAAATTCATGTTTAACATAGAAAATAATTTGACGATAATTACAGCGATTTTCTTTCCCTCATTAAAAATATAAAAATAGGCGAATATTCTTTAACCTAAATTGCTTATTATTATCTATAATTTTACATATAAATTTTAGCTACAGATACTATATGTTGTGCTTACTTTGCTTTCCTTTTTCGCTTTTTGCTGTGTCTTAAAAGGGGAAGCATTTAATTGTGTATTAATTCACCAACAAATTTATACACATACTTGTGTATTTACATTCATACACATGCACATATGTGCGCATATGCGACCCATTTGATATTTTTTGTTTTATTTAACTTATGTTAAACTATAATTAACAAAAATGAAAATGTATTTTTTTGTAATTTTTATACTTTTTGTAAATTAAAAATGTTTATAATCTCATCCATGGACAGGTAAAGAAATTTCGTCCGTATAAATACTTCCGCTCTGCACACATAGTTTATGTATGCGCTAAGTGTTTTTTTTGTTTTTTTGTTTTTTTTCAGTAAAGGTTGTTATATACTTGCTCATATACAAAAAGACACACACATATATATATACACATATATATATACATATATATATGTCTGCATATATATGCCTGGACGTATATGTAAAAGTATTATGTACACATGAGTATGTATGGGTATATAATACGCACCCGTTATGGTGCTCTTGGCCTCAATTTATGCAGTTTATTTTAAAGCCAATAATGGGGGAAAAAGAAAACAAAAAATTGGTATGCTCATATATTGCTAACAAAGCAATTAATGAAATATCCTTCCTCCAAGTGAAAACCATGTAAGAAAATCATAAAAAATTGACAAAAGAAAGGAAAAAGAAAGATAAAAAAAAACATACAATATGCCTCAGATAAGCATGATTAAATGCGCACATGTTCATGCGCAAGTACACATATGAATATGTAGAATATGCACACAAGTATACATATGGCTTTATGGCCCTTCAAAAAAAAGAAAAGAAAAGAAAAATAATTAAATAAATAATTAAAAAGGCAAATAATTAATAATTAAATAAATAGTTAAATAGTTAAATAGTTAAATAAATAAATAGTTAAACAATTAAATAAATAAATAGTTAAACAATTAAATAAATAAATAGTTAAACAATTAAATAAATAAATAGTTAAACAATTAAACAAATAAATAAATAAATAAATAAACAGTTAAAC
This sequence comes from Plasmodium brasilianum, assembly GCF_023973825.1. Classification (NCBI taxonomy): domain Eukaryota; phylum Apicomplexa; class Aconoidasida; order Haemosporida; family Plasmodiidae; genus Plasmodium; species Plasmodium brasilianum. The sequence continues at coordinate 776,417 of NC_090122.1, forward strand.
AATTAAACAAATAAATAAATAAATAAACAGTTAAACAATTAAATAAATAAATAGTTAAACAAACAAACAAATAAATAAATAAATAAATAAATAAACAGTTAAACAAACAAATAAATAAATAAATAAATAGTTAAATGCATAGTTTAATGAATAAATAAATGATCAAATAAATAAGACGCGGAAATTCTTGCTACATGAAGCAATGTACCCATATGCTTGCACTAACCGAGCGCAGTCTGCCTGCTTATTTTTTGTAAAGTTGAGGGATGGAAAACAATAAAATAAAATGAATCAAATAAATCTAATCAAATATATCAAAAATATCAAAACGGATAAACGCATAAACGTAAAAGCGTCGAAAAAATATTGAACATGGCAACAACGGCTTCATTTAAATGCGGTTAAAAAGTTAGCAAATATTTTATAACCATCTTGGAGACATAATATGTGGGGGTAGGGAAGAGCATGTTTGTAGTTTAAGTCTAAATGTGTCAAGCATATTAAGTTGAGTAATGTTCAGCACGTAATTTTATTTTTTTTTTTTTTTTTATTTTCGTTCTTTTTTTCTTTATTTTTTCTTTTCGTCCTTTACTACATTCCAGATGGTCATAATTCACTCTTTTAAATTGCTTTCATGCAAGGACTACGGTTTTACCTTTTTTTCAAATATCATCATAAGTGTTCTCCTCATTGTCCAGTATTAATGTATCAAAGTTTTTTTTTTTTTTTCCTGCTCCCCTTAACTGTTCATCTTAGCTAGTGTGTCTTCTGCATTGTTCATGTTAAAATTCTTACATAAGTTTTTTATCGCTTCAATTATAAGAAATAGACTCATTATATGAAAGGTATTGTAATATATGCTTAACTATTGTTACCATCACTCCCTTCATAATTTATATTACAACAACCACTCTCATCAAAGAGCGACTAATGCTGTGGTATGTATGTGTATATGTATATATATGTACACCTTTAAATGTATGGTGCACATTTTTCTATTCACACGCGAATTATACTAAGGTATTTACATATTCAAAATGCTTTCATTCTTTGCAATAGGTAAACCACTGTACACCTTACACTTGATGCACCTCCGTTTGATGTTAACAATTATTATGATAACAAGCTTTATAATTTAGTTCAAAATGATTACAATATGTTGGCACTATGATTTAGTATTGCGGTAACAAAAAATTGGTTCAGTGTCTTTACTTATCAGTACTATAATAAATATTACGCAGAACAGTAAAATCAATTGAAATTTTTTTTTTTTGCCCTTTTTTTGCATTGCATACGTTTATATTTCACTTTTCGGGTTATTTATGTATTTAATAGAAGAACAGTTTGTTCCACAACAAACTAATGTTATAAGTACATATACATATATACATATCAATTTTAAGTATTCCCCCATCTCAAACGCTTTTATTACTTCCTTACCTAATCTTTTTTATTTTACCAAAATTGACAAATTGAAAATTTAGAGAATTGGAAATAGAAACTAAATGGGGATTGCTACATTTAAGTAAAAACTATTTCCATGATAATAACTAAATGGAGGAAAATAAAAGTGGATGGAAGTAAAAACTGGACGATTCTAATATGATGAGTCGACAACATGGGAGGATGTTAACTCACTTTGCTAGAACAAACGTATCAAAAAAAAAAAAAAAAAAAAAAAAAAAAAGCAAAAAATTCCTTTCTTTCGTAAATTTTGTAAACCAAAAAAAAAAAAAAAAAAAAAAAAAGGAAGATAGGAATAGTGTGAGAACCCTCTTAAAGAGAGAAAGCGTGCAAATCTTTTTTCAAGTCCCGTTTCATCTTTGTTTCACCCAAATTGGTCAAATGAGTATATATATACGTATAAGTACTTGTATGTATAAGCATTTGAATATATATACATATGTATATGTTTTTATTTTTTTTTTTAACATTTGCTTTTGCAAGTAACGCATTCTATTTATTCATATGCTGAATAAGTACACATACAAATATATAAGTACATATATATATATATATACATAATATTATATGCACACAATTCGTACATGTATATACATAGTTACATAACTGCTTTATGTTTTTCCCCATTGGCAAAAAATTTTTTTAACTGCAAAGTAATAGAAAATGTACTTTTAACGATTATCTATATATAAAAAAAAAAAAAAAATATTTTGTTTCTTTGCAGAAATCATTGCTTCTAATTTAAAAAAAAATGATATAAAAAAAGAAAAATAGAATAGAATAAATGAATTGACCCTTGGGATGAATAAAATTCCAAAAGGAAGAAAAAAATAAATAGTTCCAAAAAAACAAAAAAAAAAAAAAAAAAAAAAAATCTTAGCATTATATCATCGCTTTGCCTTCATGAGTAATTCTCATGAAACACTTTAAAAAATTATTTCATCTTTTTAATTTCCTTATAAAGCATTTTTAAAAAATGATTTGCGTTTTTTCATGTAAAAAAAAAAAAAATTAAATTATACGAAACTATATATACACATATTTATACATATATATGTGAATTACTGTGTTTCCACATGTACGTGTTCATGTTATATAGACACGTAAAAATATGTAGGAAACCACCACCTTATACTTATACGTGTCCATTTTCGAATTTTTCTTTTTTTTTCCGTTTAAACGGGTATATATATATATATATATATATATATATATATATGTATAACTATAAAATGTAGGTAAACGAAATATTTGTAAGCTCAAGACAGTAAAAACTTGAAAAAGAAAAAAGCACAAGTCTATTTTTTAAGCGAATATTTTATTAATCGCATGGACTATATGAACAGCATTAACTTCAACAAGTACTGCATCGAGTGTTGGCATGGATACATACACATGTACATAGGTATACATACGGATGTGCTTGTATATGAATATGAATCTACTGTGGCATGCGCCTAAGTTGTATAAAATGTTTATGAGAGTGGGCTAGCAAAACTTGCGTAAGCATATATACGCGTGTTAGCAAAGTAAAAGGATAAGTACACGATATGTATATGCTAGGGGCCAGTTGCATTTGCGCATCCCCCTTTTTAATATAAAATATATATATATATATACAAAATAGTTTATGGAACGGTGTACCGCACAATATACAGAAGAATCTTACAAAGAATCATATAAAGAATCATATAAAGAACCATACAACGAATCATACAAAGAATCATATAAAGAACCATACAAAGAATCATATAAAGAATCATATAAAGAACCATACAAAGAATCATATAAAGAATCATATAAAGAACCATACAACGAATCATACAAAGAATCATATAAAGAACCATACAACGAAACATACAACAAAACATACAACGAAACATACAACGAAACATACAACGAAACATACAACGAAACATACAGAAAAGCGTACGTAAATATGCCAAAAAAATGAACAGCCATTTATTTAGCTATGAGAATATTTTCAAAAACAACAGTATAAATATAATCGATAAAATAAAAGAAAGTAAAAAAAGGAATTCAAAGGAGGGTGAGGATACTGGAAAAGCTCACGTAGCTCATGTGGAAGAGACCACTGAAGCGCAAACATATAGGGCATCATCAACCATTTTAAACGATGAAAATGAACAAAGACGTAATTACTACATTATTCCTAACAAATACACTAGAAATAATGACGTGTGTGTAAATAGTGAAAAGGATGTACAATCAAATGCAACTAAAGAGGGTACAATAAATGTAAATATTGATTATGAATTTCGAAGAGAGAGTAATAGCTTCATTAAAACCAGTGAGGAATATGCTTGTAGGTATGCAGGAGCAACTGGGGAATATTGCGAAGCGGTAACGAAGCAGGATGCTACTAATGAATGTAAAGGGGATATAACAATAGAAGATAAAAGTCAAATGGGGGTGGGGAAAAAACAGCAAGTGGGGGAAGTAAGACATCATAGCGAAGGGAGACCATCCTACTCCTCAAACACATTAAAAGAAAAATATATAAATATGAAAGTAAAAAAAAAGAATGATATATCATTTCTTTTTAATGATTCTTCGGACAACATTATGAATCATGTGGATGGGATCAGAAATAACAATACTGAATCGTTTTTCGTTTTTTCAAAAAATGAAGATAAGATTAGGGAAACAGTAGATAGAAGCACTGAGAAGGAACAAACAAAAGAGTACACTTATGAGACGAAATGCTTAAACGTGTATAATATGGAAGACAGTGGAATTAGTTCCTCCCTTTGTAATGCATTAAGAACGAACTATGCGCATAATGAATATGAAACCATGAATGAAGCCAAGAATGAAACCATGAATGAAGCCATGAATGAAGCCAAGAATGAAACCATGAATGAAGCCAAGAATGAAACCATGAATGAAGCCGTGAATGAAGCCAAGAATGAAGCCAAGAATGAAACCATGAATGAAGCCGTGAATGAAGCCAAGAATGAAACCATGAATGAACATAAAAATGAAAACAAAGTAGACAAAGGTTTGTTATCACCTTTCAGTGATAATTATTGTGAGAGTGCAACCAATGAGAATAGAAAATTCAACCTTAAAGATGGATTTAAAGGTAAAGGTAAGCATATAATTAATTATCATCATAAAGAGGTGCAGCCGTCTGTGAGTATTTATCAGCATGAGGGTATACATCCGAACAGTGTATTTTTGAAAAATAAATTTTGCTCAAATGACAGTATTTTACTTTACGATAATAATACAATGGAGGTAAAACATAATTATATAGAAAACACATTTATAAATCTAAATGGTGAGATGAATAATAAAAATGAACTGGTACAGAACATTTCACTTGATCATGATAACAACAAGTGCTTAAATGCACATTATCCCAGTTATGCATATTGTAAAGAAGAAGCATCTTCTAATTTACGGCAAGAAGATGTAACAAGGAGAAATCGTGCAATCGATGTGCCGCATGGTGATAGAGAAATTTCAAGGAATAATGTTATGTGTTTCTGTTTTGGAAATAATGGTATGTTTTATTACACAACAGGATCACTCGTGAAATGCCAATTTTTAATTAGTGTTATCGATGAAAAAACAAAGGAAAAGAAATATAGACGTAGTTATACTTATGGACAGAATGAAAAACACTTAGAGGAATATATATATGCCTTGAAAAATTTCCCGGGCCCATTTAGCCGGAAAAGCAGTAAAACGGATGAAAGAATCAAAGTTTTCTTGAACGGTCATATTAATATGAACAAGGCAAGATACTTAGAAAAGGAGGAGGAAGAACAGGAAGAAGAAGAGCAAAGGAGGGGATGTAGAGAACCCGGAAAAGAAGTAGCAAAGGAAGCAGCAAAGGAAGCAGCAAAGAAAGCAGCAAAGGAAGCAGAAAAAGAAGCGGTAAAAGAATCAGGAGTTGGCGTAACGGCAGTGGGAGCTTCCGGGGAAAACATGTACGAGTGCATACAAAAAATTTGCCTGTACAAGCATCTGCTGAACATTATGAATAAGCCTCATCTGCTTAACTTCAACTTGCAAAGCGTGAAAGGTGAAAAGAAGCCCATGAATGATAACTCAAAGGGAGGTAAGAATATCGTTTCCTATTTTTTAGATAGCTACAATAGTCAGCACCAATACAACCCCCAAGATATGAAGCATAACAAAAAGCACCATTCAAATGAGCGTTCCTATGGAAGTTACAATCATCATGATGAAAACAAGAGCAGAGAGAATAAAAATGGATCAGGGGAGGATGGGAACTCCACCAGTTTTTCCAGTTGCTCCATTTACTCCAATTACTCCAGTTGGTCCAACTATTCTAGTTATTCCGATTGCCCTAGTTATTTCAACTATTCCGACTGCTCACATAGTAGCACGCAGAGAAATAGAGAGGGGGAAAGAAAAGGAAGAAGAAAAAAGAAAGAAATAAAGGAAGAAATAAAGGAAGATATAAAGGAAGAAATAAAGGAAGAAATAAAGGAAGAGAAAAAGGAAGAAGCAAAAAGGAAGAAAAAAAGGAAGAAGAAAAAAAAAAAAAATGAAATGGAGTTATTCGAAATAACTACAAAAAGTAATAGAGATAGAAAAGGCAGTAGGTTTACTGGAAGAAGCAACCCCTTGAGGAAAAATCAAAATAAATTTAACGAAGAGAGTAACATGTGTAAGGACTTCTACACTCAGTTGTACGAAAAAAACATAAATAACATTTATATAAATAATTATAAATATGAATTCCTAGATTTTGTAGAAAAGGAATTTATCATCATATTGCATACATTATTACAACATAAGGAAAGAATAACCCTGGAGGATTCCTATTTAGAATATTTCTATTTGTGTATATATAACAGTAAAAAAGCTACTAGATTATGTATAAAGAAAGAATTGTATAAATATTTCTTTTTAATTTTAAAAAAATATAATAGAAAAAAATATTACAAGATGATAGATCAGTATATAAGACATATAAACAAATCATTAATCAGCAGCGAAATGGAAATAACAAATAGTATGAATAATATATACAAAATTTATAATTATAATATATATGATGAAATATTTAAAGAAGCTTTTATTTTTTTTATTTGCTTATTGAATAAAAAAAATATGACTTTTAAAAAAAATATTTTGATAAACTACTGGTATATATTTTATACCTTAGTATTTCATAACTTCCTTTTTCAATTTAATGAAAACGAAATTAATTTTTATGAATACAAGGATGACATAATCAACTTTTTTACGTATTTAATAAATCTTCTTTATGAAAATAAACGTGTAACTGAATCGCAGTTCTTATACCTAATCCTGTCTGGCAACCCTTGCATATTTCAGGTAACAAATACTAAGGTCGGTAAGTGGGATACCCCTTACCCTAGAGCAAAAGCGGATACATCTACGTATGTCAATGCCTCTGGTATATCCTCCGCTATGTACTATGCGGATACGCCATGCGCAGTTGCTCCATATTCTTCTGTCCCATACGCGGATTGCCCATGTGCAGCCACACGTTACTCCACTTCTTATCGCGATGCCAGAGACTTCAACATATTCTCTTTTCAAGTATGTGATATGTACGAATATCTATGCAGATATGATGAAGACAGCTTTTTTTACGAAGATTTAATTTTTTTAAAAATAGTTTATGCACTTACCCTACTAGAGTTTGGGATCCTGTCGCAGGCAAAGCAATATATAGACATATTACATTACTACATAGATGTAATTAAGAGTAAGAAAAAGAACAATGATGTTGTTTATTTATATTATTCACTACTGAATAGAGTTAGATATATATTCCCATCAATTTTGTCGAAAGATGAAAACAAATATGGGATTTCGTCATCGTGTAATGACAACTGGAATGATAGTATTTACAGCTACAGGGTAATAACTCCCAATCTGCCATCTCAAGAGATTACCTTTTCCAAGGACAATGATGCAGTCGTGAATACATGTTATGATGGCCTACTCGATGACCCACTTAACTATAATAATATAAACCATAGCTTGAACCAACCATTTAACAACGATATACGGGAGGCAGTAAGGAATGAACAACATTACGAACAACATGATAATAGAAGGTATAATAATAATGAAGATGTTAGTGCCCCTACATACAACTCAAATTTTAGCATTATGCACAGCGGTAATTATAACGTACGTGAATTAAACAGCAATAATACCCCATTCGAAAGAAATTATATGTTAACAACATCGGAAGGGGTATTCGAAGCATCATCGAAACCTAAAGGAAGGATAACTAAAGATACAGTGGAATTACAAAGAACGTTGAACCCACCACCATATAGTGAATGCATGGTGCATAATGTTCATTCCATACAAAATGTACACATGTGTGGACTTCCATCAATTAGCAATTTGAGCCTTAATAAGATACATGATGATATGAATGCATTTAAGAATAGCTATGAGGTTAATCATCAAATCGAAATTAATAAACAGTATATGAATGAAAAGGAGGAGTGTTTTTCTAAAGAAGGAGGATACGTTCTATATGATGGTAATTCTAATCAACAAGTTGAACAAAAGTATGATGATCAGGTAAGTTTTCAAAAGTACTATGTGCAGAGTGAAAAGGATACCTCCACGTACAACGGAAAGAATAACACGGAAAGGCTGTCCATGGAGATATATGCCCCTCTTATGCACGGAAGTAATATGGTGCATGAAGCTAGTTACACAGTATATGGGCACATGCAGCAATTCGGCAGTACTAGCAGCAAAATTGATAGAGATTACAGTGATAAGAATAATCTTCGTAATAATCATCATAGGAATGGTAGGAATGGTAGGAATGGTAGGAATGATAGCAATGGTAGGAATGGTAGGAATGATAGCAATGGTAGGAATGGTAGCAATGGTAGGAATGGTAGCAATGGTAGCAATGATAGCAATGGTAGCAATTTTAATGATTATAATGAAAGAGATGGGGAAGTTTTTAGAAGGGAGAAAGACACGAACCCTTTCAGAATCGAGAAGTATGGCATCCTTGATAACCGAGATAGTAGCACTGCCATGGATAATAGGCCAAATACTACGGTGAACAACCCGATGAGGAGCACCTTGATGAAGGAGGCCATGTACAATAACAACTTAAAAGTGCAACCATCAATTAATGTAAGTGTGCATCCAAAGAATCCACTACATACGAACAACTATGATACGTCAAATAATGCAGTAATAACTGATGGTAATAATACACTAACGAATAATGAAACGAATCAAGAATCAACCTCTACCAATGTGAATAGAACTTGTAAAGTATCAAGTCATGAACGGTCTACTAGTGAAGGTAACATGGACATAATAAATATGGGAAAAAATTTCATTACTGGTTTTTTTTCAAATATAAAGGAAAAAATAAAAAAAAATGATATAGAAGAAGAAGAAAAAGAAGAAGATAATATATTTTATTATGATTATGAAAAAAAAAGATGGAGGGAAAAAGGTGTAACATCTGATGAGGAAAAAGAAAGAGAGGAGCAAAAATTGAAAAGAGAAATGAATATTAAAAACACTGCTCCCCCTCGTGTGGCGCAGAATTATTCCAACACAGGCAAAAAATATCCCCTCGACAAAACCGACGTTCGAAGCAGGTACGTGGACTACTTTAACTGAAGTGATGATGAAATGGTGTGAAGCTTACCTACTTTTTAAAAGAGTTCAAGAATGTATATAAGGCTACTTGCACATGTATTACATTTTTATTTATTTATTTATTTATTTATTTTTTTTTTTTTTTTTTTTTATTTTTTTTTTTATTTTTTAGTTGAACGTTTAAATGTTCAATTCCTTTCCGTGGTTGTTACAAATTGTATAGCAACTGTTACATTTTGAGTTTTTGCAATTTCAAAATTCGTTTGTTTTCGCATCTTTAAAACGTGCAGTTGTATTTTTTATTTTATTGTCCTACTTTTTTTTTTATTTTATTGGTCTTACTTTTTTTTTTATTTTATTGTCCTACTTTTTTATTTATTTTATTGGTCTTACTTTTTTATTTATTTTATTACCCCTACCTTTTTATTTATTTTATTACCCCTACCTTTTTATTTATTTTATTACTCCTACCTTTTTATTTATTTTATTGCCCCTACCTTTTTATTTATTTTATTACCCCTACCTTTTTATTTATTTTATTACCCCTACCTTTTTATTTATTTTATTGCCCCTACCTTTTTATTTATTTTATTGGCCTTACTTTTTTATTTATTTCATTATGCTTATTATTTTTTTTAATATCATTATACTATATCTTACCAAATCTTACCATATCATATCCAAATATACCGTATTATCCTTTTTTTTATTTTATTGTTTAAACAGTCATCTTCTTCTACTAATCCTTTTTGCCCCTTTGACCGTTTCACACACAACGATCTTGATATGATTTTACTTTACCGCTAATACAACTACTATATATACGAAAATCCAATATACTGTATTACCTTTTTCAAATGCATTTTTATGTATACACATTTATATATGAAGTTACAATGATAAGTTACAAGGACGTAAAACTAGCTCGATTATATTATTTCGTATTTTTCGTATTATCTGAGTTTTATTTATTTAAAAAATTATGGCTTCACTTATATTCTTTCCTCATGTAAGTTATAGCATGTATGCACATGCGTATTAGTTATATGTCTAATACATAATAACAAAATAAACTTATACCTTTTCATAATTCTGAAAAAAAAGGAAAAATCGTTGAAGTTTACATTTGCATTTTACCTTCTTTTCCTTATTTATATATTGAACAGTTTGTAATAACAACACCATGAACTATTAGAAAAATATTTCATTTTGTTTATTATCATACGATATCGTTTTGTTTATTATCATACTATATCGTTTTGTTTATTACCATACTATATCGTTTTGTTTATTACCATACTATATCGTTTTGTTTATTACCATACTATATCGTTTTGTTTATTACCATACTATATCGTTTTGTTTATTACCATACTATATCGTTTTGTTTATTACTATACTATATCGTTTTGTTTATTATCATACTATATCGTTTTGTTGTTTCGTATTTTATACTTTTTTTTGTTTTATGCTATTTCTCTTTTGTTTTGTACTGCTTCGTTTTCTTTCATTTGGAAAAATAGATTTTTTAATGCACTAACTCCCCCATCGTACTTTGAATGTACAATTTTATATTTAATACGTGCATGCGGGTAATATTATGTATGTACATACAACTAACGTAGGTTTGTAAGCATGTGTATAACTCTGTGTATGTAGGTATATGCATATACGTGTATATACGTATATAAATATACGTATACGCGCTTACGTATATATGATATACAAACGTCTGAGCATAACGGGAAAAAAAAAAAAAAAAAAAAAAGATAGCAGATAGCAGAACGTTGAACAGGAACAATATTTTGAAATATATTTTCCCCTTCACATAATATTATGCATACGTGTATGTATACAGATATATGTAAGAACACGTAAGTAAATATATGTATGCGTATATATATATTTATATATGCATATATCAATTGGCGCATTTTCAACTGTTTTACGCTCTTATACCTTACAAAAAGGGAAAAAAAAAAAAAAAAAAAAAATTATATATTTGCATTATATATGTATGTATATGTTCGTACTCATATTTACATATTTTATGTATATACCCGAGAGATGTACGTATGCCAGTTTAAAAAGAAAATAGGTGTTATTTGTGTTAGTGTTATTTGTATTATTTCTTTTCTTTTCTTTTAATATAAAATTACCCGTTTTACGTACTACCAATTTTTTAATATACAGTTAAAATTAGAATAGATAAAAAAAAAAAAAAAAAAAAAAAAGAGTTAACTCAGATTTAAGCATTTTTCCCATTAGAAAAAAAAAAAAAAAAACGAAGCAACGTTCTAGCGTTAAAAAGGAATAAAGCGAATTTGTTCTTTATTGTATATATAGCAAGTTTATATATGTTATGCAGTAAAATATATATGTACGTAAGTATATATATGTATGTATATATGTGTATGTATGTACTTATCAATTTATGTACGTATACATTTATGTACGTATATATTTATGAATGTATAAGAGGAAAGAACGCAGCACATTAAACCGATTGTAAAAAACGTATAATCATATAAACGCTGATAAATAAATCAAAAAAAAAATAAAATATATATATTTATATATATATATATGTATGTATATGTAATATGGCAAAAAAAAAGAAACAAATACATTTAAACATAATCGATTTACAAAAAATATATCAAAAAGATGATTTAATAATTAGTTCCTCAACTCCTGAAGAAAATGCAGCAGACATAAAAAAAAAAAAAATTTTTGAAAAAAATGAACTTGTACAGAATATTGAATGGAGAACAGTAGACCTAAAAAAACAAACAAATAATAAAACAGATGAGATTAACAATAAGAAGGAAGATAATAAAATTTACCATTCAACATTTGATAAAAATAACAACAAAAAAAATGATACTGTTGTCCTTGGAGGGAAAAATAAAACAAAAGCGAATATACTCAATGGTGAAGATATAGACTTTGCCAATGTAAGAAGCAAAGCAAGTAACGATGTAGATTTCGCTAACTTAAGAAGAAAAGCAAGTAACGATGTAGATTTCGCTAACTTAAGAAGAAAAGCAAGTAACGATGTAGATTTCGCTATCTTAAGAAGCAAAGCAAGTAACGATGTAGATTTCACTAATTTAAGAAATAAATCAAAAGACGACGTCGATTTCGCAAATATAAGAAGCAAAAGAAGCGAAGATGTCGACCACGGAAATATGAGGAGTAAAAAGAACGAAGATGTTGACCTTTCCAGTGTACGGAACAAAAGGAACGACAGTGTTGATTTTTCAAATGTTAGAAATAAAAAAAGCGATGATGTTGATTTTTCAAATGTTAGAAATAAAAAAAGCGATGATGTTGATTTTTCAAATGTTAGAAATAAAAAAAGCGATGATGTTGATTTTTCAAATGTTAGAAATAAAAAAAGCGACGATATTGACTTTTCCAGTGTACGGAACAAAAGAAACGACAGTGTTGACTTTTCAAATGTTAGAAGCAAAACAAGTGATAACAAAGAAACGAAAGAAAATACTGAAACGAATGAAAAACCGTATTATGTATTGAAGTTAGAACAACTAAGAAAAGAAAAAGAATCAGAGAAGAAAACAAAAGATGGTTCAATATCTAATAATACAGATGAAAAAAGAGAAAAGGACGAAGTGAAAGAAGATATAAGGGGGAAAGAAGCCGAAAAAGAAGCCGAAAAAGGGGCAGAAAAGGAGGTCGAAAAGGAGGTCGAAAAGGAGGTCGAAAAGGAGGGTGAAAATAAGGTAGAAAGAATAATTGCAGAAATGAATGAAAAAATAAAGGATCAAGTAAAACAAAATGGAAAAGATGCAAAGGATGTAAATGATTCAAAAGAGGGAAGACAAGAAGAAGAAGTGAAAGTAACAGTAGACATGAAAGAGGATAACGAGATGAAAAAAATGGAAGTAGCTAGTGTGGAAGAAAAAACCAAAGCGGCTGGAATGGAAGAAAAGGTCAAAGAAGGCGAAATGGAAAAAAAGAAATTCGTACCTAAAAGAGTTATTATGTACAGGCAAGCACTGAAGGAGCAAGAAGAAAAGACTTTGAAAAAGCTAGAGGAAGAGAAAGCACAAAGAGAATTGAAAAGACAACTTATAAAAAGTCAAGGGTTATCAACTTTTATACCGTCCGCAAAATTGTTACATATGAAAAACATGCAAGAACAAAGTAAAGATGAAAACACAAAAGAAAACAAAAATGAAGGAAAAAAAAAAGGAGGAAGTATTAAAAATGAAGAGATAAACGAGAACAAAAAATATACAGCTACATTGAAAAGAAATAAAATTGAGGAACAAAGTAATACAACAAATGCAAAAAATGTAAAAAATATTATTTTAGAATTAGCTGAAAAAACCGAAAATGCAAAAATCGTTGAAAAAGCAGATATTGAAGAAATAGCTAAAAAAAGAAGAGAAGAAATTTACAAAAAACAATTAGAAAAAATTACAAAACAAAATGAAGAGAATACTAGATATAACAATATATATAAACACGATTTAAATAGTATTAAACTCTTTTATAATCAAATCAAAAATAAAATTTATGAAAGTTATGCATTTACCCAGGAGGAGTGCGCAAGTGTTTGTACCCCACTGAAGATGGATGAGTGTAAGTCCATCCCCTTCCTACATGCAACGGGGCATATATATACATACATACATACACGTATACATATGCGTGTGTGTAAATATATGCACCTAAGTATGTTTGTACGTATATACGTACGTATGTATATACATATGTATTTATGTACAAATATCATGCACGTATGCATTTGCTCTTCGAAACAACCGCGATGCACGTTTTGTAACATGCTAACTTTTCTTCTCATTTTAGGTAACTACTTGGAGAGTCATGTACCGTTCTATGTGGCCTTGTCTGTTTTCATTTTAAGCATTCCGCAAAAAGCAGAGGATGATGTTTATTTGAAGAAAGCACAAAATATGAAAAATTTACTTCTTTACCTAAAACAAGTATTACTTGGATGAACATACATACTTATATGCATACATACATAACAATTTACATGGTATTATGTATAGTGCAATTATTTTTTAAGTTTATGATTTATTATCTGTAGTTTTGTTAAAATTTTCCCGTCGTACTACACTCTTTTTTTTTTTTTTCTCTGTAACCCCTCAGAATAGCAAAATAGAAAATCATGATCAGTACATACTAAATGACACAATAAATTTATGCGACAGTAAGAATGAAAATATAAATGCGAAAGTAAATGTACAAATTGTACCCCTTAACAAATAATTCCCTTGTTCATAGTTTCATTTTATTTTATTTCTTTTTATTTTATATCCTTTTATTTATTTTATTTTTTTTTCCCTTTCTTTAAAGAGTTAAACTACCCGCATATATCAGAAGAAACCTCCTTAATTGAAGCTGCTTTTGACTCGTTGCTATTTTCAGGCGTTATTCCAAAGGATTCATTCATAAAAGTAAAAAATATACCATAGTCATTCACGTTTTCTGTGTATTATTACCCACCTAATTTATCATTTGCATGGAACGTACGAGCGTATATGAGTGTGTATGTGTGTTATGTGTACATTAGTATGTTTGTATTTGTGTATGTATATACGTTCCACTTGTTCGTCAAAAAAAAATAATAAAATCATTGAAATGAAATTTATTTTGCTTGAATGTTTGAACATACTGACGTGTACCATTATATTTATCACAAGGTATCACTATAACATGTATAATTAACTGTGAGCATCTTTTTTTTTTTTTTCTTTTTTTTTTTTTTTTTTTTTTTTTGTTTGTTTAGTGGTTCCAAGAGGATGACTTTGATTCAGAACTAAAAAGCAAAGCTATGCTTCAGGTACTTTGATACACATACATGCGTATGTGCATATGTACGTATGTACATATACACAACAATATATACTACATATATGCGTACATATAAATAAATAAATGAAAAATTGGAGTAATACCCATATATCACAGTCCATTATTCTTCATTTAAAAGCTTTGTTTTACTTTCGAAAAGAGTAAAACTATTTTAAAAGAAGATAAAAAAAAAAAAAAAAAAAAAAATTATTGTAATAGTAATACTAATAGTAATAGTAATAGTAATAATATTAATAATAGTAATAGTAATAATATTAATAATAGTAATAATAATAAAAATAACAATTAAATTAACTGGCATGCAAAAAGATTTTTATCAACAAAAAAAATAAAATTAAATGATAAAAAAAAAGGCGTGTGCCAACAACCAAAAAATAAAATAAAATATAACCTGTGTATATCTATGTTTCTCCTACGAATTTTAATTTTTAAAAATGAACAAATAAAAGTCATATGTGTATAGTGCGCATACTGTGTATGTGGACACCTTTACGTTTGCATATTATGCTTTTCTTTTTTTTATCCTTATTTTTACGCTATTTTTACGCTATTTTTACGCTATTTTTACGCTATTTTTATGCTATTTTTATGCTATTTTTACACTATTTTTACGCTATTTTTATGCTATTTTTACGCTATTTTTACGGTAGTTGTACTTCATTTTATCCTTATTTTTCTTTTTTTTATATAATTCGAATTATTTTTTTCTCTCCCTGTTCAGCTAATTTATTGGCACAAATGGGTAACAGCAGAAGAGGATGAAGAAATGGAAGGAGTAGAAGAAGAAGAAGAAGAAGAAGTTGAAGAAGTAGAAGAAGATGAAAAAGCAATAAATGAAAAAAATAAGATGGAAAATGCATCAGATATAGAGAAAAATGTTCCTAAGAATTTTATCTTTAAAAAAATTAAAAAGAAATTTATTTAAGCTTTTAAAGAAATTTTATATTATTTATTTTATTTTATTTTATTTTTTTTTTTTCAAGCCTTTTCTTTAATTTTTGCACTTTATTGTATCCCCCTTTTTTTTCTGCCTTTAATTTTGCTTCCTTTTTTTTATGAGTTTATTATAAATATTTTATTATAAATATTCTGTTTAAACATTTTGAATGTACAATAATAAAATAAACTGAGCATATCATAATTTATAGTATAGAAGATTTTTTTTAATGCAGCAAATAATACCACTGCCATGAACCATATAATCAGTAGGTACAAACGTATATACATATATATAAACATACATATACATGTACATAAATGTAAATGTAAAAATAATTATAAGTATTATACCGTTCATTATTTTATTGTACATTATGTTGTATGAAGTATACGCACTCCCGTAAAATAAAATTCCGCTGCACCTTGTAAAAAGCGAATTAAAAATGGAATGCACATATGAATGAATTATTACATATATAATAAAAAAAAAAAAAATTAGAAAGGGTAAGCAAAATAATACCACTCAGGCTATGACATATATAGTACATATACCTATGGATATATGTAATACAATATTATGAGTCCATATACGTACAAGATAGCGTATATATTTACACGTAGTTATATGCATATACACGTATGCATTTGAGGTACGGTATATATACGTGAGCACATATGAATATAAATACAAAAACTTAAATAATTTTAACTTCAAATTTTTACTTTAGGAAGATTATAGTTTTTAGCATCATCGTATATTAAATAAATGAAATTTTACCTTATATAGAAATATCTTTGCTTCCACTAAAAAAAGTTTTATGATTTTAACTTTTAATAATAAATTTAAAACGCTAAATAATTATCTTGTGGCATTTATATGACATTTATATGACATTAATGTGACATTTATATGACATTAATGTGACATTAATATGACATTTATATGACATTAATATGATATTTATTTGACATTTATATGACATTAATGTGACATTTATATGACATTTATATGACATTAATGTGACATTAATGTGACATTTATATGACGTATATATGACATTAATGTGACATTTATATGACGTATATATGACATTAATGTGACATTTATATGACATTAATGTGACATTAATGTGACATTTATATGACGTATATATGACATTAATGTGACATTTATATGACGTATATATGACATTAATGTGACATTTATATGACATTAATGTGACATTAATGTGACATTTATATGACGTATATATGACATTAATGTGACATTTATATGACGTATATATGACATTAATGTGACATTTATATGACGTTTAGTGCGCATAAATACATTATATTAAAAAATACATTTTTAAGCATATTATTGTACAAATATAAAAACAACAAAAAAAGAACGTACATGTACTTGCTTGCTTATATACATTACATATACTATATATATATATATATATATATATATATATATATATTATTTATAATTTACGAGTAAATATAAAAAGGAAAAATGACGACATACACTTTAGTTCTTTTAAGACATGGTTTGTTTAAAAATAAAACAGATAATAAGAGGAAAATAATAGGAAAATTATAGGAAAACAAAATAATAATTATTATTGTTACGTTTTTGCTAATTTTTTGATAATATTTTTCTCTTTTTGTTTAATCTTTACTCTTCAAGGTGAGAGCACATGGAATAAGGAAAACAAATTCACCGGTTGGACTGATGTTCCTTTGAGTGAAGAGGGAGAACAAGAAGCAGTGTAAAAATAAAAAAAAAAAAAAAAAAAAAAAAAAATAGCTGTATGTACATTTCTGTTAATAAAAAAAAAGCTATTTGCTACTTTTTTTTTATAAAAAAAAAAAAAAAAAAAGAAAAAAAAAGTGTACGTTTCATTTCTACATACAGATATAACTTTTTCCCATATCATTTTAAACACTCCATAGAGCTGCAGGAAAGTACTTGAAAGAGAAAAACTTCCAATTTGACGTAGTTTACACTTCAGTATTGAAAAGAGCCATTACGACAGCATGGAAAGTTTTAAAAACTTCTGACCTCTTACATGTACCAGTCATAAAAACATGGAGATTAAATGAGAGGCATTATGGATCATTGCAAGGCTTAAATAAATCTGAAACAGCCAAAAAATATGGAGAAGAACAAGTCAAAATATGGAGAAGATCATATGACATCCCACCACCAAAATTAGATAAAGAAGATAGTAGATGGCCAGGCCACAATGCTGTTTATAAAAATGTACCAAAAGATGCTTTACCTTTTACGGAATGCTTAAAAGATACAGTTGAAAGAGTTTTACCCTTTTGGTTTGATCATATTGCACCAGATATTTTATCAAATAAAAAAGTTCTTGTTGCTGCACACGGAAATAGCTTAAGAGGATTAGTAAAGCATTTAGATAATATGAGTGAAGCAGAAGTATTGGAGCTTAACATACCTACAGGTGTGCCATTAGTTTATGAGTTAGATGAAAACTTAAAACCAATCAAACATTACTACTTATTAGACAGTGAAGCATTAAAAAAAAAAATGGATGAAGTTGCCAACCAAGGAAAGGCAAAGTGAAAGGGACAGTACCCAAATGAGGAAAATAATTACATCGCATAAGGCCTGATCAGGAGTACATATATGCATAACCTGCGTACAATACATACAAACATACGTGTATACTTACCATCTCTGTGTTGTATAAATTTCAAAAAGTAAGTTCTTTCATTTTAACCTTAACAGATAAGGTAAAATATAAAAAATTCGTGCATTGATTAAAATAATTTTTCCTATTTTTCTCGCTTATTTTTACGTAATTCTTCAATACGTGAAAAACATATTTATTCTTATGAAAATATTATATTACAGTTTATTATATTATATATTAATAAAATTAATATATTGTAATAGATTAAATTAAAAATTGAAGTATCAAAAAAAAAAAAAAAAAAAAAAAAAAAAAAATGCATAGCCAATTAATTTTTTGAGTTTTTGCTGCTTAACAGTATAATATACATATGTACAACTGAGAATTTTTAATACATCGGGAACGTGTTATTTTTGAAATAGCTATTAATAACAGTACGCACAAATGAAGACGCTCTTTTTTGGTACATTGAAAATTATAGAAAATATTTTTGTAAAGTTTAAATGTAAACTATATGATGCGAAAAAATAAAGAACCATGTGTAATATTATATACATGTAACGTGAAACGCACTGCTAATTTTTGCGTGACTGGTCTATACACTATTTAATGTGTTAACTAGTTTTACATTGCTTAATTATAGACGAGTGTTTATTAATTAATGCCATCTTGCCTCATCATAAATGATTAGCAAACTAACTGTACAATGTATTTGCTTACACATATATAAATGTGTACAATGTATATAAGTATAAGTTATACGTATATGTACATGCATATGTATATACATATATGTACTTGTTCGCTAGTAATGATGGCTCCTTTTTTGCCTTAAACGATATATTATCCCCTTCGATATTTAAACGATCAAAAAAATAAATATGCAACTCTTTCGTAAAGTAGCAACTTCAGTTGGAATTTTTTTTTTTTTTTTTTTTTTCTTCTTTGTTAAATTTAATATTGAGCAGTTATACGTATTGTTACTCTTCTTTTATTATTTTTATTTCATCATATACATAACTATTTCAAGAGGAAACTTTTTGTCCTCTGGCTTATGTTAATTTTTCCTTATATATATATGTACATATATATATACATACATGTTACGTGTATGTAATCATATATATATCTATATATATATATATATATATATATATATATATATATATATATATATACGTACATAGTACATTCGTATATATGTACATACTTATATATGTATATGGCAATCCATTTGTGCATTTTTTTTTCCGCCTGTTCGGTATTTTTCATATATGCGTTAATTTTATATACGTTTATAAATTTTTTTGACAATTCCTCCAATTTATTTATAAATATTTACACATTAAATTAAAGTTTTCTTATCTCTTACTTTTACTGAGTAATTTTTTTTTTTTTTTTTTTTTTTTCAAATATGTATTTTATTTTGTCTTTCATGTGTGCAAAAAAGTAAAGAAATAGCCAAAAACTAATACGCGTATATATTTTATTCCTACTATTTTTTATATTAACACAAAAAAAAAAAAGAAATGAAAAAAGAAAAAAGAAAAAAGAAAAAAGAAAAAAGAAAAAAGAAAAAAGAAGAAAGAAGAAAGAAATTATTATAACAAATAATATATTTTACATGTACAACTCAGAAAAAAAAAAAAGATATGACAAAAAAATAATTAAGGAAGGAGATGATTAAAAAATAATGAAGAGGATAATTTAAAAAATCATGAGAAGAGGATGATAAACTCAATGAAGAGAATGATTAAAATGTAATGAAGAGGATGATTAAAAAATAGTGAAGAGGATGATTTTAAAAAATAGTAATGAGGATGATAAAAAAGAAAAAAAAATATAAAGAAAAAGAAGTAAACATACTTGTAAAATTTTGAAGGAACTCTGAAGAAAATAAGCCCTTTTTTTTTCTTCTTCTTTTTTCTTTTTTTTTTTTTTATCTTTTTCATATTCATGCTGTTCTTATAACTGAGTAAATATCTCGATAACTGTTTTACATTGTAGTTATCATTCGTTTACCTTTGCGTTTATCTTAAGCTTGCTTTATGTACACGTACATGTACACATATAAACATATATATACATGTATGTATATGTGTATGTATGGTTTGTATATAAACTAATTCTTGTGCACGGGATAATTAAACAGCTACAAAACTCTTAAATGTAGATAAGACTGAAGCGAGAAAAGGAAATAAGGAACATATTTTTATTACAATATATATGTATATATATATATGTTTGGTGAACTTACTATATTTTTTTCACTCAGACTTTTAAACAGAATGGTATTATAAAGTACAGAATTTACCTTAACATTTGTTTAACGTGCAAGAATTTATTAAAATTTGAAAACTTAATAAATAGTTTCTTTAAAAATAGTAAAGATAATGTCTACATTTAAAAAAGCTGTTACCTATTACTTTGCCATTGTATCACTATTCTCTGCAGTTTTTTTGGCAGTTATTGGTCTTCTGTTATTATATGATTCTGACTCACTAGAACTACATGGAAATAAATCAGAAAAAGTCAAGCCGTCCTTTATTTGTGCAGGGGTAAGAGTATAAGATAAACAGGAAAATGCAAATATATGTTTGTACTTGTGTGTATGTGCCTATATACGTGCATAAGTGAAGGCATAATTAAATTTTAGCTC